>NC_027754.1:42948534-42964416 GCF_000695525.1 Brassica oleracea var. oleracea
TTCCAGCTTTCTTATTTGCTCTTCTCGATACAATTTTGAGTCCCCCTGAACTCTGAAAGGTGAGTTGCCCTTTTCTTTTATTATTCTCTTTATTGTTAAGTCATTTATATATGTGCTGAAGCTTGTGTTTTGTGGTTCTGTTTCTAGGTTAGAGGAGATTGGCTTTTATTTCAACATGAGGTACTTTGAAGATACGGTAACAGTTGGTGAATTTGGATGATGTTGAGAAGGTGGTGGCCGTGAGCAAGAGGTGTGGTGGCCATGAAGATGGTTTAGATTTTTTTTTGTTTAGTGTAAACAATTTTTTTTTCTTTAGTTTGATAAACCGTTTTAATTTTGTAAACAATTTTGATTTATAAAAATATTTTAAATTTATTTTTTATTTGTATTTCGGGATTTATTTATTTTTGAATATTTCTTTTAAAAAGACCATATAAATGCTATTATAATGTTTACCCTATAATAACAAACTATTATAAATGCTATCATATAGTAAAACAACAATAGCATGTAAAAACTACTATAATATACATCAATAGATGTGCGTCCAACAGCAATAGACCAAAGTTTGGAAGACTAGGAAAAAGAGAATAAATCCCACGATGCACATCCAAAATTGTTGCGGTAACGAAGAAGACTCACATTTAAATTTAAAAAAGAAATAAAAAAAGATTTAAGAGATTTAGAGAATATTTTCTAATCGTTTTTTTTTTTAATTTTCGGATCTTGTTTAAAAATCTAGTAGAACTTACATTATACCAATCTTAGAAAAGAGATGAAGTCGTAGAAAAGGAATATTAAGTTTATAGATAAAAGAAAACTGCGTATAATGTATGTTCTGTCAAGACAGATATAAGAATATTTAGTATGTCATGTAATCTACCAAAAACATAACATAGAAGAAATTGTAGATTTGTTATTCTACCACACTAGATGGATATATTTTCGGTGTATTGTGCATTCTACGTAGGGTAGATCATTGTGTTTTCGATGTATTGTGCATTTTACGTATGATAGATCATTGTGTCTTACCTAGACTGCATTTTCTAAGTCTCCGTAGATGGTAGATCTGATATTTTAACACTTTTAGCCCATTTTTGAATTTACTTTTCCAAATTTTTTTTGAATCCAAAATTTTTTTCATATATGCACATGCTTGACTACTTTATATTTTATATTTTTCTTAATTTTTTTTGCATTGTAAATATAATGATATGAATTTTTAATTACAAAAAGGATAATAAAAGTCCAAAAGTGAAAAAATTGATTTTATACTAAAGGGACAATAGCATAGATTAGTTGTTCTTTTTTTCCAAATTTCCCTAACAAATATCAATAGCTCTAGTCGACCCAAACAAAATTGTGACAACGAGAAGATTAATAAAAAAAACAGTAGTGACATGTCATCTTATCACCATGTTATTAAAGAATGAATTCGTGCATTGAGACGTACGACATAGCATTCCTTTGTACGGTACTAACTTGTTTTGTTTAATTGTACGGAACTAATTTGTTTTTGTTTAATTGTACGGAAATAACTTGATTGATGTTATTATATAATACTAAAACTAAAATATACCGATTAAGTTACTCAAAATACATTTATAATCAAGTGACTGGTAAATTCAATTTTTTTTGTCGATTTCCATTTGGCACAAAACACTGCGGATATATTTTACAGGCTAATGCATATAGTAATATATTTCTGTGAGGATACATAACATAATTCATACATAGATGACAGTGTCATGACAGCATCTATATATATGAGACAATGACTAGAATTTTAATCCTTTGTGCCGGAGTTGCAAAAGATTTAATAGGAAATTCGTTAACTAGTCATGAATTATTAATCCATCAAAATTTCTATTGTTTTCTAATAAAGAGATAATCTATCGTCTGTTAATGATATACTTCTATAGTTTCTTATAAATTTTTTTAAAATATTACACGTTTAAGATATGTGGATCTAAACCTACATGATAGATCGGTTTCGGGGCATATATTGTTAGTTCTAGTGGTGTTATCAAATTAATGAACGTTAACATTCAAATCTGCTTAATTATTGCAACTGGTATTTTAATTTCTTAGTAAGTATTCAAATCTATGAACAAGTTTACCAAGGTTCCACTTTTTTTTTTTGAACATAGGTTCCATTTTCTTTTGAAGAGAGAGTAGGGCCAAACTCAAATATAACTCGGTAAAATTGACGGCAAAAATATATTTTGGTAAACTTATTAGTATGATTTGTATATTAGATAACAACTGCAAAAATCTATCACGGATTCCTTTTCACGTATATATGGTTTTATTTAAATAAGGACCAATTATTAGAAAGATAAAACTGAATGGTCAATCTATAGTGATTCCATGCTTAAGAAACATATACATATAGTTGTTTATGTACGTTTACGGTATCCGCACAGCATATGCAGATTAACTAGTGCAAGTGGAACTAAAGCCGTAAACTGGGCGAGCCCATATCCATTAGCCCATATACATTTGTCCATTTATTGTTTGAGGACATAGAGTGACCATGTCCATTAAGAACAATGTCCATTAAGGACCATACCCACTAACACCCATATTTTCATGAGCTGCCATGGGTTCCATAATGACCATATAAGAAATTTTAAATTTTAATTTATTAGCCTACAATTATATATACAAGTACATAAAATTAAAATTCATCTATAAATTCAAAAGTACAACAATACATAAGTTCATAAGTACAAAAATTCCGGTCTTGGCGGAAAAAATTGATTTTGCGGTTTTGGCGGAAAAACTTGATTTTGCAGTTTTGACGGGAAAACTCAATTTTGCAGTTTTGGCGGAAAAACTCATTTTTGCGGTTTTGGCGGAAAACTAGATTTTCTGATTTTGGCAGAGAAACTCGATTTTTCGGTTTGCCATGGGGTCCATAATGACCATATAAGAAAATTTTAATTTATAAGCCTACAATTACATATACAAGTTCATAAAATTAAAATTCATCCATAAATTCATAAGTACAATAATACATAAGTTCATAAGTACAACAATTTCGGTTTTGGCGAGAAAAATCGATTTTGCGGTTTTGGCGGAAAAACTTGATTTTGCAGTTTTGACGGGAAAACTCAATTTTGCAGTTTTGGCGGAAAAACTCATTTTTGCGGTTTTGGCGGAAAACTAGATTTTCTGATTTTGGCAGAGAAACTCGATTTTTCGGTTTGCCATGGGGTCCATAATGACCATATAAGAAAATTTTAATTTATAAGCCTACAATTACATATACAAGTTCATAAAATTAAAATTCATCCATAAATTCATAAGTACAATAATACATAAGTTCATAAGTACAACAATTTCGGTTTTGGCGAGAAAAATCGATTTTGCGGTTTTGGCAGGAAAACTCGATTTTCCGGTTTTGGCGGGAAAATTCGATTTTGCGTTTTGAAGAAAAACTCAATTTTGTGGTTCTGACGGAAAAACTCGATTTTTTGGTTCTGACGGGAAAATTTGATATCAAAATTTAAGCGAAAAAATCGATTTTACGATTTTAGCGGAAAAACTTAAATTTTAGAAACCCTAGGTTTTGGGACCATTGGGCAGTCCACGTCCATAAAGCCCAAAACCAACAAAGACCATTTTCTTAATGGCCTTCCACATTTTGTCCAATAAAAACCAATGAGAAAAATGAGTTTGTCCATATTAAACCCGTTTATATATGGACATGGACAACCATTGGACGGCCCCTCCATTTCACACCTCTAAGTGGAACCCTACCCATGATCACGAGTGTTATTCGTAAGTATAGCTAACTTGTAGAAATTAAATTCATTTTGAAAACACGGCAATGATGATGTAAGAGCTACCATATTTTATTTAATATTTGGTTATCACCAATAAAATATATTCACCAGTGATTTAGAATAATATTGAAATTTATACAATGGACGGAGACGCACCAGTATTGTGTGTATGTATCGGACTGTATATATAGAACGTCAAGTTGGTGCAAGAGGGGATGAAGATTTCTTCCCAGTTGCAAGAGCTACCTGACTAATATCCTTTTAAAATGTTTTTAATGAATTATTTTGTTGACTTTGAGTTGTTTGCCTTTGCATATTGGCTTTTATGGGACTTCAATCACCCGTGCCAACTTCCATTCTCCCTCCCCTAAAAAAGAAAGGCTATCATCTATTCATCATGGACCGAAAAACTTTAAGAGCTTAGTACAAAATTCCACAAATGAATTTTTAAACAAAATATATAGAAGCTAATAATAACTATGAGATATAATTAAAAGTTTAACAAATGTATAGCTGTTGCGAATATAACACACTGGCCTATATCTACCTATCATTTTATTTTGTTTGTGTTTATAAATTCAAACTAATTTATGATCAACATTTGAATATCTCTGAGTATGTAATATATAGTTAAGAAATCGATCGTAATTATAATTTAAGAGAAATTAGAACAAGCAAAAGAAGAAGATATTATTGGAGAATCTTTCTTTAGTCTTAGTTGGAAGATATTGTTCTTAAAGGTATCCCTATTCTAATATAGAGGCGTGGGGTTCTTGGACCAAACTACATATTAGCACAAGGCTTAAGATAAAGTAATAATACCCTCTAAAATTTTTTTATACAAAAGACGGTTGCTATCATATTTGGGCACTATTCTATAAACATACTTATTTTAATCCAATTGCTCGTTACGTGTACACAAGGTAAGCTAGACTTATGTGCCACATTAAACACACACAGAATTTACAAGTTTGAAATTAGTGACAAAACCAGTATATATATAAAAATGCTAGTGTCCTGTGTACGTCATACATGCATGTACAAATGCCGCTTTCAATATTTAATTTTAGTAAAAGCAATGATATCTAAATTTTCTCTAACTGTATATGCTTCAAAAAAACATATTGATATTGCCAATATGGATTTTTTTCTGAATTTTGTGTTTGAATGATAATTTGAGATATTTTGTCGGAGATGGATATTTGACAAGTAAACAAAATTGAATTAAAATCCAAGTTTAGGTACGAATTGACTTTTTCAAAAGTCTACTCAATAAATTGTAAAAGCTGAAATGACTAACGGGTTTAGATGGGAAACGGAAGAAAACCCTAAACAACAAACAGTCCATTTTTTTTTTTTTTTGAACTGATTTTCAACAGTCCATTTTTTCCTTCTTTATATAAACGAATGTTGCCCAAAAGGCATTTTCTCGTCAAAGAAAAAAAATAAGATAAAAGAGGAAACAAAATCTCGAAGAGAAAGAGAGATATGGGTGAGGTGGTTTATATGGACGAAGGAGACTTAGAAGCAATCGTGAGAGGCTACTCAGGCTCCGGTGAAAGCTCCGGCGGGTCTTACCTACCATTTGAGGCGGCTAGTTTCTACGAACCGGAGATGGAGACAACCGGTTTAGATGAACTCGGTGAACTCTACAAACCTTTTTATCCTTTCTCTACTCAAACTATCCTCACGAGCTCCGTCTCTGTTCCCAAAGATTCAAGAAGTTTCGGAGATGATAAAAAACAACGAAGACATGGCTGTCTTCTGTCTAACGGATCAAGAGTTGATCATGTCAGAATCACAGAGTCCAAATCGAAGAAGAGGTTAGTTATACTTCTTGAGGTTCTTTAAATGATAAAAAATATCTTGAATATTGTTAGATTGTCATATGAATAAAACTGGTTTTAAGTTGTCTTAGTTACGATTACAAATCACTAGTAAAATAGTAGTATAGGAGTATATTGTTACCAAAATTGTTGTATCTCCAACTTGGTTTTGTTTTTAATAATAGACGAATATATGCTCCTTGTTGAATTTAAAAATATTATGATTTTTATTTCGACAGCAAGAAGAACCAACAGAAGAGAGTTGTTGAGCAAGTGAAAGAAGAGAATCTGTTGTCGGACGCATGGGCGTGGCGTAAATATGGGCAGAAACCCATCAAAGGATCTCCATACCCAAGGTCTTAAATAACTAATCCCGGTTTAGTTTGATCTTATTCTTACTCTTAGCCAAACGTAACCGGTTTAACTTAATCTCTCGACTTTCGGTTTCCTTTCTTCAGGAGTTATTACCGGTGCAGCAGCTCGAAGGGGTGTTTAGCAAGAAAACAAGTTGAAAGAAATCCTCAGAACCCGGAAAAGTTCACCATAACGTATACGAACGAGCACAATCATGAGCTACCAACCCGGAGAAACTCACTAGCTGGTTCAACTCGAGCGAAATCTTCCCAACCCAAACCGTCCATAACCAAAAAATCTGGAAAACAAGTGGTTTCTTCTCCCACAAGTAACCCGGTGATCACATCCCCTGATGAATCTTCCGTTGCTGTTCAAGACATGGGGATTTCTGAAATGAGCACCTACCAAGCAACCGAAGAAATAGAAGGCATGAGTACCAGTTTACCATCGGATTTGTTGTCTGGAATCGGAAATTTTCCAAGCTTTACTGGTGACTTCGATGAACTATTGAATAGCCAAGAGTTCCTCAATGGGTACTTATGGAATTATTAGAGAACGTTAAGTGTGTATGAATATATAGTCAAACTTATATTATAGTTGCATTGCGGCCGTTGAGAAAAATGTATAAATGTCTAGTCTCTGTAGGAGATTAGAGCGTCATAGTTTTCTTCTTGTTTCCAGCTTAACTTTTGAGTTTAACCTAATAAAATTCGTTTTTCCTTCTTGACATATAAATTCTAAGACAAACCACCATTTTATCCAAGTTCTTACATATCAATTACAAATATGATTCTAGAACGACTAAATCCATATTTGTCACTGTTCTAAAAAAGAGTCCGCCTAAACATTAGACGCGTAGGCTACAAAATGGAAGTGTCCTCTGGACGGTCTAGACAGACATTTTAAAAGATTTATTATGCATTATAGTCACCACACCAGTAAACGACATGTGTACACAGCCCTAGAGAACTTTTCTCTCTGGCACGTTACCCAAGAACCCGTTCCGATGGATTTCCCCAGATCTAACCACGCCGCTCTTCCCTCCTCTCCCTGATTCTGCTCTGTTCCTTTCCATGGCCATGATGGTGACTACTCCTCCGTGGTGTCTCCGGCCCCCTCCAGATCCGCCGCCGTTGTCGTTCCTTGGCTTGATGCAGCACTGCTCCTCCTCCTTGAAGATAATGGTGACAGCTCTTCCTCCTCCGTCACAGCCCAGGTTTCCTTCAGATCCGCCGCCGAACAAGCACTTTCCAGCTGAAACTCTTTCTCCCGTCAAGCCAGCAGAACCTCCAGACCCACCAGACGCCTCCGTCAGCCTCGTTCCTCTTTGAATCTTCGTTACTTCCTCCAGATCTTCTCCACAAGCTACTCAAATCCTAGACCTGATGTTTGATCTTTCAAGGGTGTCAAGTAAGCTCAGTGATGGTGATGCTGCTCTTGTGGTCACTGGTGACACTATCCTCGTCTACTGGCGTTCTTTTTTTGTGTTATACAGGTTGTCTCTTTGTCAATGTTCTTTTCCTGTGGTATACAGGTCGTATCTTTGTCAGGTCGGGAATGGGTCTTCTAACAGCTCTTGTTCAAGCTTTCTGTTTATGCATTCGCTAATAGACGTCCAAGTTCACCTTAGTTCCTTACTCTCTGGTTATCCCTATTCTTTTGAATGGGATGCAATGCTAGATGTGTGGGTGATACGAACTTTAGTTGGTATTGTACTGATAGACTCTGTGTCCTTTGTCAGGTCAGGTCGGGAATGGGTCTTCTAACAGCTCTTGTTCAAGCTTTCTGTTTATGCATTCGCTAATAGACGTCCAAGTTCACCTTAGTTCCTTACTCTCTGGTTATCCCTATTCTTTTGAATGGGATGCAATGCTAGATGTGTGGGTGATACGAACTTTAGTTGGTATTGTACTGATAGACTCTGTGTCCTTTGGCTACATCATTATGTCTCTTGGCTGTTTCTACTCTGCTATAGAGTGTTCGCCCCTATTGCTTCTTGGTTTCAGATCTGTCTAACTTCTTCCAGAGTGGAATACTTAATGTTAATTTGCAGATTTTCAGCTAGGTGGTGGTTTCAGATCTTGATTATCACCACTCTGTTGAAACCAACTTCAAATTTCCTATTACCATTGGTCTTGTATTGTTGCTGCTCATGTGTGGTACTGTCAGCCTTTAGACTGGAAGATTACTCAACAGATAATTCACTCTCTGTATTGTTCAAAGGCTCAGCATCTTGGTGTCACATCTCTATTATTCCTAGTGTTGTCGAGATACGAGGACGTCTCTGTAATGTGGATGCAGCTTGGGGTGCCAAGGCTAGGAACTGCGACATTGGAGTCATCTTCTCGGGTGAGAATACCATCACCCTACCAAACCTCTGCGAGTCTCGCAATCATGTATAATCAGCACTCATGGCTGAAGCCATTGCTGTCCGTCTTGCGGTAGCTACTGCCGTCTACTCAAACGTCTGATCCCTTGCAATTCTCTCTGATTCTCTATCACTCATCAAGCTATTGAAGAATGGTGGATCTCAGCCGGAACTTTTCGGTATCATGTTTGATATCTATCACTACTTGTCTTACTTTGATGTTAGATCTTGTACTTTCATTTCTCAAAACTTTAAAGGAGAGGCTGATCCAGTGGCAAAATCAGTTTTCTCTTTGGTTGTAACCATACCCCTAGTCGGGGTGTAAACTCTTCTAAAATAATGCATGCTGTTTGATCAAAAAAAAAAGTCACCACACCAGTATACTGTGTGCACAAAAACAAAAATCACCAATATACTGTACAACTCACCCACTTAGCCGCGTTATAAGGAGTCAAATGAACGTGAAAACTATTTCTCTAAATAATTATTGGCAACGAATTTATATTCAAATAAATGGTCAGTTGTTGTTTGAAATAGAAGCTTGATCTTAATGGTTTTACGCAAAATTTTAATAATAGCTAAATGTTACTTTAGTTTTTTACTTTATTTAAAAGTCAGATAGTATAATTAGACTAAGCGAGAATATATATATATATATATATATATATATATATATATATATATATATTTGATTCTAGTATAAGATAAATGACATGCTATATTCGTTAATTTTTTTTTTTTGGCAAACAAGTATATTCGTTAATTTAGCAACTAATCAATATGTCTAGACTTATGTAAAAATTTAAAGTTAGTCTTGAACATTTAATTCACATGAATGGTTATCATAATAAAAGATCTTGGCCCGCAACAATTTTTTATTTGAGAAAGAAATAAGTCCAATATATATATATATATATATACAGAAAATCAAATAGATTTCAATTTAATTAGCTATAATACAATTATATATGTGTTTGTCCATATATTTTTGAGGCAAATGATACATCCCCTGGTTAAGTATTAAATTTTGCAGTCTAATAGTTGTTGTGATATTCTTATTTGCTAATATTTGGTTTGCCCACAGCTAAATTTAAGAGTGAGTTTGTCTGGTAGAATTTTTCCCGGTGCTCTAGTTAGAATTCCGGCGAATCAGAGCTGCAACGGGCCCAATAAAGGCGGCGTTGATGTAAGTTGTGGGCTCTGCATGAGCGTAATCTGATCTTTTATCGCTAAAGTGATCTGATGAGTCCGGCCCCCCAACAATTGCGCCGGTATGCTCATTCGGGTTTGGTTGATCAGAATTAAAGTATGAAAATCCTCCTTTGCAGTCAATTTTGTCCGGCTTAGATTTGATTGACGGTAAAGATGAGCTTCTATGATGAGGCTGTGTTGGGCACTTGTTCCCGAATCCCACCATGTAAGACATTTTCTTTGGATTATTTCCAAGAATGTAATCAACCTGAAAATAAACCGACCGGTTAAAAAAATGGGATGGTGCACAAAACTAGTCTAGTATGGAGCTTATTTTATTACCTGTGATTTGGCGAAATCATGAATTTGTGACGCAGTGAACTTGGTTGAACCACACTGGATTGAACCGACCCGGGCTCGAGTTAGAGTTTTTGAGTAATGGAACAAAACTGTTGTAGCCGTTGTTGCATATTGTAAGTTACTACCGTCTCTAGTAAACAAAAGGCCACCTGAATAACCAAAAGTATAAACATAATTATAAAAACCAACACCAACCAAAAAATATAATAATAGACAAACCAATTTTTTAACAAACCAATTTTTTGGTTATCTAGATAACCAGTGAAAATTACCAGGAGTTGGTTTAATTTGTTGAGAGCTACTTCCTGGCATCAATGCGCAGACGAATGACTCAACATCGTTCTTAAATTTTCCCAATTCATTCTTCCCGTTGTAGAACTCCTTAAATAAAATAAGTAAAGGAGAAGTACTAATTAAATTCAAACTAAATTTTCTTGTTGTAGAATTGTAACGAACTTGATATATATATATATGAGTACTAACTGATGCGAGTAGAGCCTGAGCTCCGGCGAATTTATTGTCCCAGCTGAATTCATTCACCGCTTGGCTCCAACCTTGATTGCTTGCGACATAACTTAGGTATTTATTTTCTCCTGTTGCCTTGTATAGCCAAGCCGCAGCCCATAATAACTCGTCCTTTTTACCACAAAATAATTTGAAAATAAAGTATATTATTGTTATCTCAATACAAAAAGTAATTCATTTATATTACATGTATTCGTTTAGTTTATTTAGAGATTGGATTGAGCCATTTATCGAATCATGTGTACGGGTCTAGTTCGGTTTAATTACATTGTAGCCTGAGTGTGAACAGTAGAAAGGGCAAGATGCTTGATATGAACCTTTGTGCTGATCAGCAAATTCAAATAGCTGCAGAAAATATATAAAGCTTATGTTAAACCTTTTGATAAAAAAAAGCTTATGTTAAACCAAATAACTAAGCATACATGACCTCATGATTGAATCTTAGGATCATAAGGTATGTTGGAATTCATATGTATATAAAGTATACTAACGGATTTTGCATGGCTTAGAAGCGTGGATGAATATTTAGAATCGAACGATTTGAAAACAAGTGAGGCGGAGGCAAGAGCGGCTGCGGCTTCACTGGCGACTTCAGATCCGGGGGAAGAGGATGATATCTTGTAGAGAGTTCTGGCTGTGTCCATATCTTCTGGCCTCTGCCAACAAGCATGATCTGCGTTCCCATCTCCTACCTTTCATAGCCATTATAAAAACAATTTTAAGAAATGGATTCAATTTTGATATTTTAATACGAATCCCACTTTTTGGGGTGTACGATTCATACTAATTTTCATAAAAAATCTAGTGAATTTTTTTATAAAAAATATTAATATATTTTACATAAAAGAAATTTAAAAAACTTGAAAATGCAACCGTCCATACTTTTTTTTAACGGCCGCCATACTAAAACGAATTTGAGTATTCGCAGTGTGAAAAAATAATCTTATATTTTTCTCAGACCGTCGTCGGCATCTTTTTCCGTTCGGCATTTTTAACCAGAACATACCAAACTGTCTTGGTTCGGATGGTTAAGATATGATTACTTTGGATTTTGAACAATATAAAAATGGATTTTACCTGTGTATATAGTGTGGTGGGCGAAGGATGAGCCCGGATGATAAAATCGGTTCCCCATTTAATAGCAGACCGGAGATAACCGAGTTGGTTTACAGAGGAAATCTCTTTTTGGTATTCAATAGCGGCCCAACTCAATAAGGTTGTGGTAAATGCCATTGGCCACACGAATTTTACGTTGTCGCCTGCATCATAGTACCCTCCAATCAAATTTACCTGGAAAATGAAAGGAAAAATTCAATTTTTTAACAATAAAAGCACATCACAATTTGATTAGAGAAAATTATGCCAAAATATTGATGAGATGCGGTTTACGTTATCCGGTGAACCGTCGGAGAGGGCAGAATCAGCTCGCCAATTAACACGTTGTTTAACCGGGAGTTTTCCGGATCGTTGGCCTTCAAAGAACAAGATGGACTTGTTTAGTGCATGTCCATAATCAAGAGTTCCCAAGCTTTGGAAAGCCATGATAAGAACAACTAACATTACCAATAAGAGCTTGCCCATTATTATCACTATAATTTTTTTTCAGAAATGTTTCCTTTTTGAAATGGTTTTTGCTCTATCTTAATTATGCATGAAATAGTTCATGGGGGTATTTATAGATATTCTATGCAAGTTAAGTTGCGTACGTAATTTCATTTCATGATCTGTTTCACGTAATATTAGGTTAATTTAGCTACGCTATTTTTTTCTTCTAATAACCTTTTATTAAACTTTTTGTTTAATTAAAAAACTGTGACCCAAAATTACCAACAAGAATTAAGTCTCGATAAATACGGACTCACAATGAAAGGTTTTCAATATAGCAAGTTGTTATTATTGACATTTCAAATGAATCTTCATTTGCTAACCGAGGAAACATCTCCTATCACTGAAAAAGGAAAGGTAGAGAATTCTTCTCCCCACGAGAGGGGAATAACGGAGACGGAAAAGATCCCAGTGAACCCACCAATAAATTCTTCAAATAAGAGAAATTTACTATAACGCTCAGAGGTTAAAATTTACGGGCTTGAATTAAAACTTACAGGCTTAAATTAAAACTATATCACATCTCATTTCCCTGATCATGGCTTTATCAATCTCAAACCGATCTTAAGCTAGCTAGGATTAGTAATATCTCTTAACTAGATCATCTTATTTGGATCACTGATTTGATCTATCAAGTTTTATGGGTTTTCCACTAAATATAATTAACAAACGATTATTACCAAACCTGAAAAATATATGGACTAATTGTGAATTTAGAAAGCAGAAATTACAAAGTAAGTATGAAATATTCCAACCTTTAACTCCCTAAAGACACACTTTTAGGACAGTAACCAACTTAGCTAATAGTATTTGTCTTCAAAAATAACCGGCGTTCAAAATCCCCTATATATTATTTGTAAAACATTACAACTTCTTTTTGTAGCCACATGTCATTACTAGGATGATTTTTAGAATTATTAGAGAAATAGGTTGGTCCATCTAATTATATAATAAGCTTTTTATTAAACTAACTATAAATTAATTATTAATGTCATTTATTATTTCCTTAAATAAAGATTATGTAATTGCCTAATGTGGGTAAAGTATATATGACAATTAATGATTTTGAATAATAAAGATCTGATAAAAAAATGTATCTTCTATCAAATTTGTTTAATTTAAAACTATTAAAATAATTTAAAAAAAAACACAATAACCATATTATAGAAATTTAGATTTTTCTGTATATTTTATATTTTGAATTTTTAAAAATGACTATAAATTAATAAAACTGTTAAAAGTCTCACATTCAAATTTTGCGATCCATGGTTTAAAATTTTTGTTATGACAAAATACAAATGATTACAAAATCATATAAATAAAAGTCTAACTTAATCAATCATTAAGATTTTTTTAATATATATATATATATATATATATATATATATATCATTCTAAATTAAACTATAAACCATATTGAATAAATAAATATTTTAGTTTCAAAATTTACTTTGAATAATTTTTTTTGATAAAATTTTCGAACTAACATTGATAAATTGTTTTAAATTATCAATTACTAAATTATTAATCCCACAATGAAAATTTTGTTATCAGTAATTTAAAGTTTCTGCTATTAAAAATACACATGATAAAAAAACATATGAGTAGAAAGCATCATTTAAAAAAAATAGACATTAATATTAAATATATACTATGTATCTTAATATTATTTAAATTTAATTACATATCCTATCAAAAAAATTTAAAAAATGTTTGGATTAATAAAATTGATTTATACGTTCGCACCAATTTAATTATATATGTAATAGTTATTGACTTTTAATTATTCAATATATATTTATTATTTCATAATATATAAGAACATATAATACATAAAATAATTTATATATATAATGTTTATTCCGCGCATGGCGCGGATTTAATCTAGTACTTATTATATGCAAACCTATGTTAGCCCGTTTTCACTTGGAGCGGGCTCACTGCCAGTGAATATATTTGCCCACATATATTCTTAAGTTTCATTTTTCAGTTTTTATATATAAAACCATCTTATTTCCGATGAAGAATTTTTACTATTGCAATTTATATCGTCTGTCTTAGAAATGCATATGAATATCGATCTCGTGTTAACAAACAATAAATTTGAAGGTCTTACATATTCTTATTGGTGTAAAATTGTTCGTCAATTAAGTTCCGAAAAAAGATATTGCTCGTCAATTATGTTTACTGTTTAGATATATGTCCATAATTCTTTTTTTTTTTTACTGATAATAATTCTTTTTGTACGATATGTTATAGATGTTTCTATGTTAGAAGATTAAATTTATCTCAACAAAATGTCAATATAACAAAGATTGTGCAAGTTTTTTGTTTACAAGGGGTCACACTCAAATACTCCGGTTTCATGCCTAGATTTTTGGATATATATAACACATTAATCTTGTCTATGCAAGAAAACGCAATAAGTGGCGTTTATCACGTTTCAGAAAAGCTGATCGACCATTAGTGATATGGGGATGCCGTGCCGTAGAAATGGCGGTATAAATATTTAGCACCCATTCCTCAAAACGTCAATGTAAGATTTTGCAGTTGGTTTTGATTTTCCTTTCCGCTGTCATAAAACTTTTAATTTATTCATTATATAAGTTACAACTAATAAATATGATGTCCCTCTTCTTGCAAACCTGTTGCGGAATATTTTGCGTGTTTGTTCATTGTATGTTTTCTCCTTTCTCTTCATATTTTTTTTTCAAGAAAAGAAAGGAACACATCAAGCTTGGGATGGTCCATCCATCGAATGTACTACTTCATTTTGTTTAGTTATAACATATACAGTTATGCACTACAGTTATCCTTTACAGGATTTTTGTTCTAGCTGACTCTCGATGGCCATTGACGTTATCTTCATGGTTTTAGAAAATTGGTATACCGTGTAAAAGTGTGAAAATTGTAATGATTTTCAGTATATGAGATGATATATATACTTTCTAATGTTTCTCTATTTTTTGTAAAATTTAATAGACTGTAAATGATTTTTGTGTAAACCCACATGCATATTGTTTTTAAGGTTGCCGATATTTTCCAATGTTATTGTAACTTTTTTTTTTTTTTTTTTTTTTTTTTGTATCCTGGCTCCACCGAGGTGGTCCAGACTAGAGACCGAAGTGAGCATGGACGCTGCCAGGACATCACCATGTGGCTCACCGTGTAACGGTCTTTGGTCTCCGGTCTCGGGTGCTGCAGCCCACATGTATATTTCTGCAGTGGCCAAAACTCGAACCCAGAAGCGGGCACTCCAGCTGGAGCTCCTATACCACTAGACCAAAGAAACTTGGTTGTAACTTCTTTTGATGTACCGGTGAATGAAAGAAAATCATTTCGGCTATCTGATGCAACTCACTAATCCATTGAAAAATTTCAACAGCCGTCAAGATTCTAGAACCCTCGTATGATACCTTTTCAGTTTTCACATGTGAATGATACTATTATGTTCTTTAACTACTTCTGTTTTAGTGATGCTACTAAATTAAGATCCGCGCGGAATAAATATTATATATATAAATTATTTTATGTATTATATGTTCTTACATATTATGAAATAATAAATATATATGAAATAATTAAAAGTCAGTAACTATTAGATATATAATTAAATTGGTGCGAAAGTATAAATCAATTTTATTAATCCAAATTTTTTTAAAAAAATTTGATAGGATATGTAATTAAATTTAAATGATATTAACATACATAGTATATTTTTAATATTAATGTCTATTAAATTATGCTTTCTACTCATATGTTTTTTTGGTCATGTGTATCTTTAATAGCAAAAATTTTAAATTACTGATAACAAAAAATTTATTGTGGGATTAATAATTTTAGTAATTGATAATTTAAAAAA
>NC_027754.1:42964681-42979881 GCF_000695525.1 Brassica oleracea var. oleracea
TAAACCATGGATCGCAAAATTTGAATGTGAGACTTTTAACAGTTTTAGTAATTTATAGTCATTTTTTAAAATTCAAAATATAACATATACAGAAAAATCTAAATTTTTATAATATGGTTATTATGTTTTTCTTAAAAAATTATTTTAATAGTTTAAAATTAAACAAATTTGATAGAAGATACATTTTTTTTATCAGATCTTTATTATTCAAAATCATTAATTGTCATATATATTTTACCCACATTAGGCAATTCTGTAATCTTTATTTAAGCATTAATAATAAATTTATGGTTAGTTTAATAAAAAGCTTATTATATAATTAGATGGACCAACCTATTTCTCTAATAATTCTAAGAATCATTCTATTGATGACACGTGACTACAAAAAGAAGTTATAATGTTTCACAAATAATATATAGGGGATTATGGTAGTGCATAGACATTCTTGCCATTTAGTACTATGCTTACTTTGCCTCCGTTTCTGCCAAATGAGAACTTTATAGACGTTTTCAACCCAAAAGAAGTTCAGATAATTACAACATGTAAATATTAATTTTGGTCAGATTCAATGGTCATAATAAATTGAATTACAGAATGAAATAAAAGGAAGTAATAAATAATTAATTGGAGCAAAACAAAGTGATGGACCTGATGGCAAAGCATGTGACAAAGTTTTATGTCCACTATTCTATTTTCGTCTAACGCAACTTCGTGTACGTTATACATCTCCCCATTAATAATGCGCTAATTACTCAGCCAATCTTCATTTATGATTGACTTACCATTTTTTATTACTATATGATAAGAAGTTAAGAACTATAATTATTTCAATAACCTCACGCAACAGAAAATCAAAAGAAAAACGCCCAGTTGGTCGTATCTACTGTGTAGATATCATTGTTTTTCGCTTGAAGCAGAATATTTCTTATGCTAAACTTACACTTCTCTGTCATTCTGAAAATGAACGAAATCTCTGAGAAGTACCAGATACATCGATTTTAGTTTAGCCATACTGCAACGTACAATAACATCCTCATGCGAGTCTCTGACTTGCTTGTACAACGTGTACTGAGGGACAAATCCACACTTTTTTGTTTCCATCCAATATCCAAAGTTTATTGACATTATAGGATTTTAGCAAGGTATGTGTACATATATGTTCTAACATAGGTATCAGAATTTGGACTGGAGAGATCGATGAGGCCGGGAGAACACAGACGGATCGCTTAGCTAGCCAGAGACGACCCAACTCAGTGACAGGCAAGTGTCCCATTCTCAAGGTTTCCGATTGTGGGAGAAGTAATATGATTTTTTGTCTACTAAGGGCCTGAATAGTTTAAACGTAGCGGTTGTGGTTGTGGGAGTTTGCAGATGCGCACGGTTGCGGTTTCTAACGGTTTTAAGAGATTTGTATGACTGGTTTTACAGTTAGAAATTGGTGCGTTTGCATGATATTTATGACTGGTTAACTATCAAATGGAGCAACGGTTAAATAATAAATTAACAATATTTATATTTTATATAATTATGAAAATATCAAAAATAATAGAAAATATTTTTATTTTTTAAAAATATTATATTAAATCAACATTTTATAATTCTAGTTTAAAACTTTTATTGAATATTTTTATTTTTGTATTTATATTGTTTAAAAAAAAATATCCTTCCGCAACCGCCCGCGACCGCAAACGCTAGCTGGAAGCGGTTTTTGAATTTATGAGGTTTAGAGCGGTTTGAAACAATTTAGAGCGGTTTAAGTGATTGTTGCAAAACGCCAACAACTGCTACCAACCGCAAAAGCTGCGTTTGCGGGTGGTAGCGGAAAACCAGTCATACCCTGGTAGCGGGAAACCAAGCATACCCTAGATACAGCCAGGCCGGGTTTAGTTTAAGCATTGATGGGTCTTATTGGATGATCATATATTCCGGCCCAAACTATACCCATTTGACTATGTTTTTTACTTTTCAAATTTATTTCTATATGTAATATCTAAATTGACTTCATCACATCCACTTGACATATAACACTTACTTGATCTTTCCTATAAAGTTCCACGAAACCCCGAGGAAAACAGTTCCTCAAATCATTGGACTCAAATGTCAATCAAATTGCTGCTTTTGTCTGTCTGCTTCGTTCATATTTTTCTAATTAATTTCTGTTATGAAAAGAATTGTAACTATTGTGTAAAATTGATGTACTTTAACTTAATGAAAGCGTGAAAAGTAATTAATTAAAAACTTGCAACAAAATGTTTTACTCGAGATTTTACTATAAATACGAAAAATAAATAGTACGTCTCATTCGAAATTTCAAAGTAATGAAACCATAGCTACAGGTTTTTAAATCGTAATTTCCTTCTTACAATACTCTAAACATTCATTGGTTTCTTTGAATTTGTTAAAAAAAGTTGTGATCTTCAATATGTTACTGTTGTGTAAATTTCTCTAAACAAAATTAATTATTCAATATTTATTTATTTTCTCGAAATTTATATATATAATTCAAAGAGTATAGATGTATATCTCCATGTATTTTTTTTTTTGGGGAATTTTCTTTTATTTATCTTAAAATTAACAGTAAAAAGGAAAAAGATTTTTTTTAAAATTACAAAAAGGAAAAATGGTGGAAAAAAAGAGAAAATATGTATTTGCTTTTTCCCTTTTTTATGGTATTAAATCCTGTGAACAAAAAAAAAAATAAAAAATAAAAATAAAAATCCTGTGAACATTCCTAACAACTCATCGAAGGAACAATCTAGAATTGGATCTCTTCTCTTTATATACTCTTCTGGTCCTTTCGTGGGTACAAGGCAAAACCTTTGCCTCTCTACTTCATTCGAATCTTCTTCTTCTTCTTATCTCCCAATCGATATGGCTAAAGAACTTGCAGCTCAGGCCAAAGAGGCTTTCGTAGACGACGACTTCGATGTCGCTGTTGACTTATACTCTAAAGCCATTGACTTGGATCCCAGTTGCGCTGACTTCTTCGCTGATCGTGCTCAGGCTTACATCAAACTCCAAAACTTCACCGGTAACTTCTTAGTTCTCTAATAAAGAACGTAAAGGAGAGAACTTTGTCTTTTTTGGGGTTAATGGGTTCTTGTAATAAAAAAAAAACGATGCTTTTGTTAGAGGAGAACATAAAGTAGAGAACTTTGTCTTTCTGGGGTTAATTGGTTTTCATGTCTTTAGGTTTCTTAGTTTGGTTCGTTCTATGTACAGTTAGAAGGAAGTTTGGTTTTGTCTGATTCTGTGTGAATTAAAGGTTTAGTTTTGGTGGTAGTGTCACAGCTCTTCTTCTAGTGAAGAGACTTTGTATCAGTTTTGATGCAAATATGTTTTCTGATTCATTGGTTCTGACTCTGACTTGTGTTCTTGATGAGCAGAAGCTGTGGCAGATGCGAAGAAAGCTATTGAGTTGGATCCATCATTGACCAAAGCTTACTTGAGAAAAGGGTATGTCTTTGCTATTTCATCTTTCTGTATTGTTGTTGTTGTTGTCTTGTGTTATATAGGTTTCTAGTCGATATCTGAATCCTTTATGTGACTGTAGAACTGCCTGTATGAAGCTTGAAGAGTATCGAACTGCCAAAACAGCTCTTGAAAAAGGTGCCTCCATTGCACCAAGCGAATCCAAATTCAAGAAGTTGATAGATGAATGCAATCTTCGAATTGCAGGTATGTATAGTTTGTTGCTTGTTGTTGTCTGATTGGTTATGTTTACGAGGCATGACTGATTGTATTTTTGCAATGATTAGAAGAAGAGAAAGATTTGGTTCAACCGCCGGTAAAAGTTGATCAGACCCCTGTGCCTGCAGAACCAGCCAAACCAAAGTTCAGGTAGTTTCATTGTTTAAAACTATAATGCTACTCTTTCAACGTTTTAAGAACTGTTAAATAATCTCTTGCTCTTGAGTTCTCAACAGACATGAGTACTACCAAAAGCCAGAAGAAGTTGTGGTGACCGTTTTTGCAAAAGGGATACCGAAGCAGAATGTTAATATAGACTTTGGTGAACAGATTGTAAGCATACTGCATCCTAACAACACACCTCCATGATAAACGCTTTGTGTTAAATTGTTCTGTGGTTTTTGCAGCTGAGTGTTGTGATTGATGTTCCTGGAGAGGAAGCGTATCATCTCCAACCGAGACTGTTCGGAAAGGTAACTGATTATTCATAGAATGAATCAATGTTCTGAGCTGAACACACTGTGTTAATCTTTTGTTTCTTTTATTCAGATAGTACCAAAGAAGTGCATATATCAAGTAATGTCAACCAAGATTGAGATCCGTCTTGCAAAAGCAGAGATCATCACATGGACCTCTCTTGAACACGGCAAAGGGCCAGCGGTTTTGCCAAAGCCAGATGTCTCAACAGGTTTTTCTACTTTCTACATTCTTCTTTTTTGGTTTGAGGTTTGAATCACAGTCTCTTGACCTCTAAAACTTTGGTGCAGAGGTTTCAGTGAGACCGGCTTATCCTTCTTCCAAGAAAGTGAAGGACTGGGACAAGATTGAAGCTGAAGTGAAGAAACAGGAGAAGGATGAGAAGCTGGAAGGAGACGCGGCTTTGAACAAGTTCTTCCGTGAGATATATTCGAATGCTGATGAGGATATGAGGCGTGCCATGAGCAAATCATTTGTGGAATCTAATGGGACAGTGCTCTCAACAGACTGGAAAGAGGTTGGAGCTAAGAAGATCGAGAGCACTCCTCCTGATGGTATGGAGCTCAAGAAATGGGAGATCTGATGTGAATATGATTTGTGTGGGTTTTGCCTTGGTCTTAAGGGTTTTGCTTACTCTGCTTTGTGGACTTAGGTTCTTTGTATTTGCCTTAAAACTCATTTTGTTTATACACAAGCAACTGAAAGTTTTAAATCTAAACGTTCTATTCTTTATTCATATGAACACGTTTATTGGAGACTTGAGAGTGAAGAATTTCAATTACTTTCAATTTTCTGATTTAAGTTTTTAGACTCTTTTAACTTTTATAGATGAAAACTATGACTGTTTAGAAAAAGACCATGGCAAATGTTTCTTTCCGAGTAGATCACTCGTGGATAACTAATCGTAAAAGCCTGGCCCATTAAAGATGATCTTGTACTTGCAATTGACACATTTAATGGCCCAAAAGAAGCGTAGGCCACAAGAAAAGAGACTACAGTTACGTGAGCCTGTGACAAAAAAGGAATTCTTCCCTAACAAAAAAGGAATTGTTACAAAAGTTTTGAAACAAAATGTTAAAATATTGCATTAGGTTTAAATCACTACATTCCCTTTTTAAATCACACATGTACATAAATATATGTCATTTTAAAAATATTGTAAAGAGTACCATAAAATAAAAATGTAAAGTTACTTATATATCTAGTTATTTTTCCTTAATGACAAACTGAAATGTAAAATTTACAAAATTCATCGATCTATTTACGAAAACGTAAACCTTTGTGTTGAGGTCAAAATTCGTATATACATGTACTTTTGAAACAAGGGTTTTTGCTTATAAGTTGTAGTTTTGCAGCTATCCGAGAAGAAGAAGAAGACGTGAAACAAGAATTTAATTTTGGTGTGTGGGTGAAGAAACATGATGGATCCTATTCTACTCCTATTGATCGTAACAGTCTCTGCGTTGGCCATATGCATATCAATTTTTGTATGGGTTTGCTGTTGCTCCGACAAAACACCAGTTCTGCCTCTTTAACCAAATTAACAACCATTGGACTGGACTCTATTATAGTCCGTAACTATGTTTCTATTCTATCCTCGATTTTACTTTTGGTTCTCTCTTTATGAATTATTTATGAACTTTTAGATTAGTAACCTATATGGCATAAGCAGATTGTTTATGCGATGGTACGATATTTATCGGTAATATTTTATTTTATTTTGTTTTAATAATAACTAGATCTCGATCCGCGCAACCACGCTGGTTTTTGTGTTCATTTATTTTTATATAATTATTTTGTTTTCAATTCTAAATTGGTATATATTATAATATATATGTGTCTATCAATTTTTAAACATAATAAGTTTACTGTATATTTTTTTTATTGAATAGATTGTTTCAAATTTTCACATGTATCTGTATCTTCTTCTATCTATATATTTTCGGATTATTATTTCATTATTAAAATTATAAATATATATATAAAGATTAGTAAAATATTGTTTTATTGTCATATTCAAAGATATTGTAACATTTCACAAATTTAAAATTTTTTTTTAAATTAAACTTTTCACTTCATAGATTTATATTATCGAGTAAATAATTAAACATTTAGTTTTTGTTTAATTTTTAAAATAAACTGTATAGTTTAAAATTTGTTTGAATTGGTTTAAAGTAGTAAAGATTAATCATTGTTAGATAATATGATTTTTGTTATTTAAAAAAAAATCTTTATAATTTTAAAAGTCAATATAGACAAATATTTAAATTTAGCATATAGAAATATAGTATTACAACATTAAATTATATCTACTTAATTTATACTATCTATAAATTCAATGGATCATCTATTGTTTAAATCCAATTATTGATAGTCCAATAAAAATTTTTGGTAGGCCCAAAATTTAAATAATAAGATTAGGTATTAAATGTAACATGAATTTCTAGGAATAAGTCCATTAAGTCCATTTAAAAAAAAAACACACATGAATGAAAGTTGTGACTTCTGTTTTAATATATAAGATATTGTAATTTTATATATTTAAATACTATTTGAATGATTTTGTCATACTTTTTAGCGTTGTTACTTTACATGATTACTAGAGTATACTAGATGATTTATATATTTAATGTCAAGGACGTTATCCACAAAAGAAATTTTGTATGTCGATTCGTTATTCTAACGTCTTTCAGTTTTGCGTTTATATTTATAATGGTGACGCACTGCCACTGACGCATAGATCATAACGAAAGTGTAGAGGCTGTTTGACGGTGAATCGGTCATACAAACTAGGGATTAGAAAGACTTTGTAGCCGTATATGCTCTCCATGTTGTCGAGATACCCAGGGAACCAAACTTATTAAGAAAAAGCCACATGAAGCCATATGGTGCCACAAGAATTTTGCAGTCTGTATATTAATTAAGCAAAAAAACTTGCAGTAGATTTTACATTTGCAAGTTAATGTAACTTGGCATAAAAATATGTTTATTACAGCTCATACAAGCAAACATGTTAATTACATTTAAGTTGCAGTAGACGTTACACTTACACATTAATGTAACTTGGCCTAAAATTATGATGTATATTTTTGCAATATAGTAATCGAAAAAATTCCCTAAATACAAGGCGCTTCTCCAATACTCGATGCAATTAAAATGCTTTTAGATCTATTTGACCACATCAACTTCATTATTTTCGGAATACTAATAACTAGTTGGTGTTCATAATTTGTTTTTATTTTCTTTTATTTTTGTCAGTTCTTGTAACATATAACCCAAAAGGGAACAAAATACTTTTTAGTTCTGTTTGATACGGTTTGGTTCATATTCGATCTTTTCAAATATACTAGGGATTTTTCCGGGCTATGCCCGGGTTTCTAACTAATATCTTTTTTTATTTAATTTATGTAATACCTATATATTTTATACATGTTATATAAATATGAATTATGAATGTGCAAAAACAATTATTCTCCAAAAATATATAGGCATGTGTATTTTTTATATTGGTTTGCTTTGATTTATTTATGTTTCTGGTTCTAGAATATAGGATCTATTCGGGAATTTAGAAAATTTGGTTTGATTACAGTTTAGCTATTTCAGTTTTCCATTCAGTTTGGTAACACAATTAGGAACCGGCTAATATCCGAGATAATTTTGGATCTAATCTTGGTTCCGGTTTGGTTTCGGTTATTCGGTTGATTCGGGTTAAAAAGTAAAAAAAAAAATTTTCAGATTAAATATTATATTTTCGGGTTTTGAATAAACCTCGGATAACTTAAAATATTTTGGATAAAAAATATTTGGGTAATTCGTTTCACAAATAGTATTTTAGAAACATTTGTTTTTATTTTAAATCTAAATATAGTTAATATTTATAATTATATATTATATTATAAAATTTTGGTATTCATTCAGTTATCAGTTTCAATTTGATTTTGGGTTTTCGCTTCTACAGATATATAGGATGCTCAGGTAATTGATAGGATCCTTCCAACCCAAACTGAACCTGGTTCTTTGGTTCGATTTTTCGATTTCAGATAAATGTTCCTATATCTGTATATGATGGTGAACCACAACATGATATGAATACATAATTAATTAAGGATTAGCAGAGCCGTGCGACCTTGAGACCAAAAGAAACATTGGCTTAGGGCATCATTTTAAAAAAAAACACTTAATAGCATATGTTTAGTTAATATTACCAATCATAAGTACTAATATATATTTTATATGGGCTTGAGTTTTAAACTATAATATTATCAGTAGGCTAAATATGGGCCACAACACATAAAGACATTCATTAATACTTCACTAATTAAAGTTAAATTTACTTAAAAAAATTATTCATGTAATTTTACAAAAATTAGGGTAACAAATCCAATTTCACGACGTCTTCTGTCTCTTCCAACTTCTGATCACGTCTTCTTCTCACACACAAACCTGCAGTTCTGATTTTTGAAGTTTAAGATTTATTAACAAAGTAGCTTTATCTCATTTTCTCTCTTACAATTCAAACTAAGGTAAAAGTACTACCTATTGTTATCTATTTTCATCTATTTTGTGAAACAGTGAATAACAATCAGAATTTTATATGTTGATAGAACGATGTCATCGAACAAAAGACATCAACCGTGTGGACCAGACAACAGAAAAAAGAAAAACAAAAAAGACGAGGAAGCAAAATCTCAAAAGAATGGTTTATTAAGGTATTTTAAAAAATCTGAAACTCTTGATACCTTTGTAGAGAATAATGATGAACAAGAACAACATGGTACGTCTAGAGAAGATAATGATGAACAAGAACAACATATTGAAGTGCTAGACTTTTTGCAAAGTGTTCATGATTTTTATCCGAACTCATCGATTGCTAATCGAATATTGTTGACCATCCCTGTTTCGGTTGCATCTGCTGAGAGGAGTTTTTCGAAGTTGAAGCTAATAAAATCTTATCTTCGTTCGACTATATCACAAGAAAGATTAAGTGATTTGGCTATCTTATCTATCGAGAGAGAACTCTTAAGGAACATTGATTTTGAAAGTTTAGTCAATGAGTTCTTAGAGAAGAAGGGAAGACAAATTATGTTTTAGAATTATTATGCAGTGTTTTTTTTTTAATTGACTCTTTATAAGACATTTTTATGAATGAAGGCATATTTTTTTTCTCGCTTACGTATGGTTTTAATGTTCGCACGGCTCTGAGGATTAGTTATGATCTAATTTTTTTTAAAAAAATGTGCCGTCAATGCCAAGAAAATATGTGCGCCCACCGATATACACTCGGGCGGTACGTCACATATACTATAGTTTGATTGTTACTTTGGGTTTCTTAAAAATTTGGGTGGTGCATCACATATTCTATAATTTGATTGTTACTTGTGTTTCTTAAAAATATGTGTATCAAATTGTTTGTGTAATTTCCGTGGTCTAAGTTGGCAATTACATCATTTTTCTAGTGATTTGCATCACATACGTGATATTTACATAAACAACAAATAAAAAATTGTCATTAAAATCGATTTACAAAATTTCTGTTTTGTAAACTTAACAGGTGCGATAGGTAAAGCCAGTTTATGCGTCATATTAGTCTTTCACATCAGCCAAAATTTTATGCTTTTTGTAGCAGCTTAAATTAGCAACATAAGCTATGTAAAACCCTAGGCCTAAACCCATACATCAAACCATTATTCACTGGTCACGCTTGCTCACCACACAACGGTACCAGTTCACCCACTTCTATCTTCCAGTTGCTGCTGTTGCAAAGCCTTCAACAGATGCTCCTCTTAGGGTAAGTACGATCACTTTCCAGTTTTCATACAATAATATTTATTGTTACATTAATCCTAATGTTACTACTACATACAACATTACTGTATACATTCCCGGAAGAATCTGATATAATATTCTGCCTCCAGTTAAAGTAAAGGGGAGAACCGCAAAACCCTTCAAGAAGCTCCAAATTCTCTATTATAGTCAAAGTAAATTTGAGAGCTTCCAATTGGTTCACATGTTCAAAACCCTCAAGCCAGAACTTCTGACCCAGACTGGGACCCTAATTCACTGATCGACGGTGGGAATGTCTTGGCGGAGCAAATGAGAACGCTGATGTTGTCCTGTTGAGTCCGTTGAACCAGCTCCTGTTGTTTTAAATCACATTAATGAGACGGGTATATAATCTCAAATCAGCCAGAGACGAAAAGATCAAGTTATTTCCTCTTAAAATATTATTTTGTTAATGCAATTAAGTTGATTCATTTTACCTGAGCTTTCATGGACGGGAAGACATTCCAGAACCTTAAGGTTTCACCTCCTGCTCCGTTTGCATTCGTTCTCCATCAGGTGATACCGCAAGGAACATAAGTCAGTATGTGTAACCTGTCAGAGTTGCAATCTGAACCAAAAAAAAAAGAAGCAGGTTCAGTAACCACATATACTTAATTATGCGGAGTAATATACAGAGAAAAAAGTCAGAGTGTTTATTACTTTGGAGATGGTTAGGTATTTCCAATATGTTATTTGGTGTTGGGAGCATCCGATGCGTGCTAACCAGCTTGTTTACGTTGTTATGTGATCGTAAAAATAAAATTATTGATTACACTGTACTTTTTTATGAGCAGATACTTGGATAGAAACCAATGACACACAAAAAAACCCGCCTAGGATGACATCATAAATAGAAGCAGAGACGTTTTTGGAATGGTGAATAAATTAGTATAACATTAGCAAACGATGACAAACTATTTGGAAAACATATTACGTCACAGTTATCAGTGAATATGTCATACTAAAGAGAGAAATGGTTATGAACACGTCCTGATGGAATGAATCCTTGAATAACAGTTCCCTATAGACGATGTGAAGATCAACATGGACGACGACGATGTGTTTATTCTGTGTTGTAAAAAGAGATTAAAAAAGACAACGATAATTAAAATAAAATCAGGGCAAGCTAAATTTATGAGGAGTATTTCCAGACCGGGTTCTTTTTGCTGGGTTTCGAGCCTCCTAGAAATGGATCGATAGCGTAACTGGGTTTCATGGGGACTTGGTGAGATATCTTTGAAGAACAAAACTTGGCGGAGGAGACGGGGACTTGCCGTTCGGTTTCGTTGCCATCCCTTGAGCTTGAATTGAGCAGGTTCTTGGGTTATGGTTTGTAGCAAGGAAAGGAAAAACAGTATATAAAGGATGAGATAGAGAGGGATGGGAAACAAATTCATAAGAGAGAACTTTAGAAAATTATTGATTGATAAGAGGTGATTGCGGTAATGGAGGTTGCAAGAAGTCGAAGCGGAGAAGACAAAGTGACTGAAGAAGAATCGATCAAAGTTGCCATCTAATCGGAGGTTAGGGTTAGGTTCGTTTTGGGCCAGAACAAAATAATTTCAAGGCCACATGAAGAAGTCCAACTTTATTTATTTTCTGGACATAAATGACGTGTCAAAAAACTTACCCCTGATTGGTTGATTTATTTTGAGGACGTGGACATCCTCTCCATTGAGCATATTTTCCTTTTAGTATTGTTAGATTTTGTTGCCCACAAAACGGAAATATGTGCGTTTTAAACTTAAAAAGAAAATATGTTTCTAAAGGAAATTCCTATTTCTATTAGTTTCTCTATTTGTTTTATCCCGTTTTGTTGCAATATTTTAAGAATATAGTAAAAACATACACGTTTACTTTTCATTCATTCCTACTACAAACAAAAAAGTGACTGATTTTCCTCTTCTTCTCTTAGTACGCGGTATGTCTTCTCGCTCCAAAACAAGACAAACAGACGTGTGCCAGCTGTGCTTCTTCTTACTTACATTCGCTTGAGTGAAAATAATTTGGTTTGGTGTAGTTGTTGTACATGAATGCGACCCTACAAATAGCTCATTAGATCATGTGCACACGCACATATATGAGCATGCCTCAATCATCCACACAATTTACTTAGATTACATAATTAAGCAAATTTAGATTACTAATAAAATGTCAACGATTACTAGATTATTAGATAGTTTGTTTGTATTTAGATTTGTAAAATTTAAGAGAGATTTTACGCGATTTATTTGATAGGCATTGCCAATGAATAATTCAAGATCCAATGTAGGATCTGATCCATAGTGATTAGTTTAAATAATTCAAGATCCAATTAATTTGCGTTGAAATATAAAATTGTAACTTTGTAATCAAGGAAATCCACGTTCGAATAAATTGAGCTTCGAGAAATTTTTTTTTTATTTGTCCTCTCTATCCACTGTAATAACCCACGTGAAATTTCAAATTTATAGAATAATGTGGAAATTCATCGTCTTACAAGATAATTCGTTGTTATCTCTTGGAATTCCAACAACGTAGACGGTTCTACACGCAACAAATAAAAAATGGTCAATTTTTTTAAAAAAGAAAAAAGAATAATTTCTTTTGCAAATTTAGTACTAGCTATACTATATATATATATATGTATGTATAAATCCGTTTCGATAAAAAAAAAAGTTTGTAATGATAAACTGTTTAGAAGAATCACAAAAAATTTGCCACAACTGATTCGACACACAGACAATAAATATCATGCATGGTTTGATGCGAATCTAAAGATCTCAGAAAAGACACACCAATATACCAACTGATCTTGCAAAATATATATTTAGTAGATGGATCATAGATTTTGGAAGCATAGAATAGTATATATAGTTGGGTATAGCTAAATATCTGGGATGAACAATTTTTAAAGTTGAGAAACAAAAAATAGCAACTGTCTTCTTTGCACTCAAAACTAAAAACACTAATCTAATCTATGGAAAACATGCTTTAAAACACGATTTTTCAAGTTTTGGGACAGATTGCAAGAATGTTATTTCAATAATACAAGATTCGAAGGTATGGCCAAACTTTTCAACAGAATTAGGAGAGGTACCAGCTCTTCAACAAAATTTTATGACTTCGAAATCTCACACTAACCAATACCAAAGGAGCAAAATCGAATGCATACGATTTATTCAAGACTGTTCGTGCTTTTTATAGAAATTTAATTTTTGTTTATTGTTTTATTCTGGTCAGGATTCTTACACTATTTCTAATTTGAATAATGAAATAGCCTTGGATATTTAAAAGAAAACATGGTGCACCATTCTAATAGATAGTTCATTATGCTTCTATGTAAGAAGTCGAATTTTTTTAAAGTCATATATACTTACTTTCTAAGACTAATGGAAGCAAGTTTATAGTAACATTTTAACATAATATTTGACTCGTGATTTCATATATAAGTTATAGATGACATTCAAGTTAGGGTTTCGTTTAAATATTTTTATCGGTTAATTAATAAAATCACACAATTTTTTAATTCAAGTTTTATCATATTCATCCAATTGATCCGACGGAAGAAAACAGCTCTTTTGAATACTACTTTTTGTGGAAATCTCTTTGGTTCAGTGGTTTGACCAATTGTTCATTAATGCTTCTACACATGGAGGTCTGGATTTCAATTCTCGGAAAAGACAGAATTATGCGAATTAAGGGAGAAAAATGCTTACAAGAGATATGCAGCATGGCGCAAGGAGTACCGTCAAGCGTGGATCCCATAGGGCGGCTCAAGTGATGCAGTCAGGCGTGAATCCTTATATGGCAAGTAGAATTGTCGACTGTAGAATCGTCTGTAATATTTTTCATAGTTGTAATAACATAATTATCCAGTGTTAATAAAAAAAAAATACTACTTTTTTTTTGACATCTTTAAATTTGTTTTTTTGTAATAAAATTTGGATTTTATTTTGATCGATTGACAAAAAGAAAAAGAGAGAAACAGACGTGACATATATTCTCAAAAAAAAAGTGTTCTTATTGTCCCCATACCAAACCTCTTTTGCTTATGACCTGGATTCGGGCACCTCAAAATTTAGATATGCACGATGATGTTCAACCAACCACTGAATGACGGAAATTTACATATACGATGATCATACGTTTTCTAATTAATCGATGACCTTCTGAATTAGTGTTACAGTCGATATGACTTGACGGTTGGATTTGGACATATTTTTTTGTGTATTCAGTTGGGTCTTACAACTAATATGATGATAAATCGCCGTATAATGACAATATCTTTATCACCTTGACAGTTGGGTCTTACAACTGATATAGTGATAAATCGCCGGATAGATATATGATGTTGATATTTTGAAGACGTGTACACATGACTTTGCATGCATGATATTTCAGCAATAAGGATATTTACTCGAGACCTCTCGCACCCTAAGCGAGAATCACACCCTTACTCGGAAGTACTAAGATAATGGACTAAGATTTTGGTTGCATGCTTTGCTCTGCGCTCCTTTAGAATCCAGAGACCATTTGTTTTTCAGATGCCCTTACTCTGAAGAAATTTAACAGAAACCTCACTGCGTATTCATTACACAAACGACTGCTGTGATGTCTTAGCTTTGGTGGAAGGAAAATTTTGAGATAAAACAACCGCATTCCTCGTTAGGTATGTGTTTCAAGCAGGGATTGACGCCATTTGGAAGGAAAGACATGGGAACCGGTGTTCAAAAAAAAATACAGGCTCGTATAAACTCTCTCCATGGCTGTGGGCAATGAAAATACAGGGTCGTTGGTTCGAATCAAGATGAGTGATACTTATTCTGTTCTTTAAGTGCAAAACTACTCAAACACTATAAAAGAATGTCACAACTACAAAAGTTTTTTTTTTATTTTAGTAAATTTTACATTCATAAAGAGAAAAGAATGTTAAAAATTTTGATCGAGCAAATATCTTACTGCTCAAAGATGGATTAAATTTTCTAATTATTTTGATAAAGATTTGGAAATTGAATTTTGATTCTGTTATACATCTCTACTAGGATAAGACCCGCGCCTTGCGCGGAATTAAGTTATTATGTTTATTATATTTTGGAGAATGAAACAATAGTTTGGCTTCATTTGGATTAGGGGTGTTCAATCCAGATATCGGGTTGGTTTCGATTCGGTTCGGTTTTTTTCGGTATTTTGGTTAGTAAAATATAACTACTATTCTAAATCCATATTTA
>NC_027754.1:42981242-42985477 GCF_000695525.1 Brassica oleracea var. oleracea
ATATTTATTTTATTATTAAATGATATTTTTTACTCATATGGTTTTAAAATCATGTGTATCTTCTTATAATAAAAATGTTAAACCATTGATCATTAATTTTTAACATAATAATTTTAATAGTTTTAGTCATTTATTGTCGTTTTTAAAAATTCAAAATATAACATATACGAAAAAATCTAAATTTTACTTTTATAGCTAATTTGATTGTTTAATTTATTTTAATAATATAAAATTAAACAAAAAATGATGGAGGAGATATAAATTGTTATCAAATCTTTATTATTAAAATCATTAATTGTCATATATATATTAGTCATTTATGGTAATTCCGTAGGTTTGATTTAAGGAAAGAAAATAACATATCATATCATTATATCATATAGTTTGACCAACTTATGTATCTAACAACATATAAAAATCAAATGTGGACCTACTTATTTTTCAATTGAATGTAATTGACTACCTAATTGAGTGCCACCTATGCATTGGAGCCTATTTTAATTAATACAAAATTGAGGTTACATCTTTTCAAATGTTCCTCAATTAATATATAGGGGATATGTTAATCAGCATAAGCATATAAACGTTTGAACGTAATGGTTTTTTTCTGGAAGACGGAATAGCAGTCCTATCTCTTGTTGTTAATATTCGTTCTTCAAATAATTTATAATAATAATATTCGTAATCACATTAATTGATCGGAGAAACCTCACGTTCTAAAGCGTAGAGATTCGACATACATGATTTACTATTTACTCTTCTCTATATTCATTTGAATAGACAGCACATTAACAACATGTTTATATAAAAAATGTGAAATATGTGAAAACTTTTACTATATAAACCCTCTCCTGGCGATGAGAGTAATCACCACAAACAACAATCTAATCCAGAGAAAAGACACTAAACGCAAGAGATATGGCAAATAACAGTTGCATTGGGTGGAAGTTCAGCGGCAGCGAGGCGGCCAAGGAAGCCTCAGCTGCTTCCCTAACCACTTACACCTCAAAACTCTTTGCCCTGTGCGATCCTCAGGGAAAGCCCATTTTGCCTCCTCGAGGTGAAACCGCCGAGACTTGCCATACCGCTGAAAAGGCTGTTGTTAAAGCCGTCCTCTGCGGTACTGGTAACGCTTATGCTCCCGGTAAAGGCCTTCCCGCGGCAAAATGGTAATATATACTGATATACATTGAACTATAGTTGTATCGTTTATCATTTTTTGACATTTTTTTCTGACAAAAACTGTCATTTTTTTTGCTATTCCTAGTGCCGTTGCAGAGTACCTAAACCGTGATGATATTCCGAAGAAACTGACACCAGAAGACGTGTTTATGACCGTTGGGTGCAAACAAGCCATCGAGCTTGCGGTTGACATCTTGGCTAATCCAAAAGCCAACGTCCTGCTTCCAAGCCCGGGCTACCCATGGGACTTTGTTAACTGCATCTTAAAAAAACTTGAGGTCCGCAGATATGAATTCCTCCCCGAAAAGAACTATGAGATCAACTTTGAAAGCGTCCGAAAGCAAGTGGATAAGAACACGTTTGCGATATTTATAACCAACCCTCACAATCCCAATGGAAACATCTACTCTGAAGCTCATCTCAAGCAGGTAATTTACATATAGTCTATTTAGCAGTATTCACATGGTCTTCTTTGATCTACAGTCTTTTGATTGCGCCTATATTAATGAATCTTAGATCGCTTTGTTGGCTCGGGAACTCGGGATAATGGTGGTTTCTGACGAAGTTTTTCGATGGACCGTTTTTGGGAGTAATCCCTTTGTTCCCATGGCGAAATTCTCGTCAATTGTACCCGTGATGGCACTTGGGTCCATATCGAAGGGATGGACTGTCCCTGGATGGCGAACTGGCTGGGTCGCCCTGCACGATCTAGATGGTGTCTTTAAGTGCACCAAGGTCCGGTCCATTAAGTTTGATCAATCTTTAAGAATATACATGATATGTATTATTATTATTATATTATTATTATTATTATTATTATTATTATTATTATATAAATATCTTCTAAGATTTCAACAACTTCTGGAAATAGTTCAAAATCACTCTTTATATCTAACTGGATATAAAAACGATAAGAAACTATTATTATTATTATTATTATTATTATTATTATTATTATTATTATTATTATTATTATTATTATTATTATTATTATTATTATTATTATTATTATTATTATTATTATTATTATTATTATTATTATTATTAAAGAGTTAAAATGTTAACAGTTTTCTTGCCCTAATCTTGTTATATATGGACAGGTCTTAGATACTGCTAAACAGTTTCTTGAGATAAATTCTAAACCACCAACTGTTATCCAGGTACATGGCTTTCTAGTTTGGATACTTCTTGTAACCATATATACTAACACAATGTCGTAGACTTTTCCACTTATTACGAATATTAATTTGTTAATTTGATGAATTTGTCGATTTTATCACGTAGGCGGCTATTCCTACCATCTTGAAGGATACTCCTATAGAGTTCTTCCACAGGAGGCAGAGCTTTCTGAAAGATAAAGCGGATTTGGCTATTTCAAAGCTCAAGGACATACCTTCCCTCAAATGCTATTTAAAACCTGAAGCATGCACCTTCCTATGGGTATTATATTCTTACTACACAACCTTCTTATTATTTTGAAAAAATCTCTTTTAAGTTTTTGAATTATCTCGCAGACCCAGCTGAAAATATCAAGCTTTGTGGACATTAAAGATGATGAAGACTTCTGTGAAAAGCTTGCTACTGAACAAAACCTCATCCTTTTACCAGGTATTACTCAATATCACATGCATCACCTACCTATGATCAACGACTAACGGCTCAGCACTGAAGGCAAAATATATATCTTAGTTTATTAGGAATCCACATCTGAAATGTTATGAGATTAAACGTATGCCAATAATTCGTTGGAAATCAAATTTGAGTTGGAAATCTAACAATATTTGTGAATATTTAACATAAGAACATATATCTTGTGTTGGATTGGTTTAGGGATTGCTTTTGGTCTGAGGGGCTGGGCGAGGCATTCTATCGACATGGATACTTTAACTTTGGAGGATGCCTTTAAGAGATTGAAGAGCTTCTGTGACCACCATTCCACTATATACGGAGCTTAATTCAGTCACAAGGCGTCAATGGCCTTAACTAAAGGGTCAATGTGTATCTTTGCTTAAATCTTCTATATTTGCTATGATAATAAATGGGTGTTCTATTGATTTGAGATAAATCATGAACACCTTCGTATTCGTATTCGTATTTGTATTTGTATTTGTATTTGTAACAAATAAATTTGGTGTACGTATCACCAATCCTGTAATCGTTTCTCATGGACTTTCAATATTTGATGTATTTCTACTTTCAAAAATAAAATTAAGAAATTTCTGTTTCTTTTCATTTCTAAATAATTTGGACTCTGGTCTGAAAATACCATTATAGTACATTAATATTATTCTCTTAGCTATTTCAAAAATAGAAGAATAGAAGCTTCACAGCACTAAAATCTAAAGTCAACTCATCCCACTTTACATTCCTTTTACAAGTCAAGAGTCAACCGTATTTATTTTCATGGTAAACTCTTTCTTGAAAGTTACTTCTTTATTGCATATCGAATAACATGTGTATATATATATAATAATCATATTGTTAAATTCAAACCTCCAGTGTTTATTGTTTTAATAAGCCTCTAATGTATATATACAAGAATAACTTTTAGCTAGCAATCGAACTGAGACTAACGAAGAGGATCAAGGTAAGCCTTAAGCCCCACTTTCTCTCACTACTCGAAGCGACCAACCCGACGAAGCTCAGTACCAAGACCAATCTGTTTCTTTTGTCAAATTTAGTCGCTCAAAGGTGGAGTTTGGAGAAAATATATTCTGTTAAAATACGATGATGACATACTGATAAATTTTATGTCCAACTTCTATTTTATTGAACCAATTATAAATTTAAATCAATTTTCCTATTCATGGTTACTTTTTAATGATATATATTTTGTAACCTCCACAAATATAGGATTCACTCCTCTCAAACAACCGACGGTTATGTATGTTGATAATTATTCTTTCTTTTTGATTTTAACTAAACGCGGATGATTACCTATATTACTCTATTATATACACATAAGCTATATTACTCTATTATACTTCACTACAAGAAAACAGCGGAATTCTGACGGACATTACGACGGAAAATGAAATCCTCGGAATATCCCG
>NC_027754.1:42985577-43003136 GCF_000695525.1 Brassica oleracea var. oleracea
CCGACGATTTTTTCCCTCAGAATCCTTGCTGTTTTCTTGTAGTGCTTATTAAATCAAGTACAGTGAAACCTTTATAAATTAATAAAGTTGGGACACCAAAACTATAATTTTTTTATTAATTTATAAAGATATTAATTTATCGATATACTAATTGTACCAAAAACTCAATGTGGGACTATAAAATTATATTATTTTATAGAGATTTTTAGTGTATATTAATTTATAGAGTATTAATTTAAAGAGGTTATACCGTATATAGGTTGAAAAATTAAATAAGGATCCTCCATTATGACTTTTTTAAATACGTACATGCACAAGAAGACATTTTTAAGTTAAGCAAACTCATTAGTAGATGTATTTGAAAGAATTTTAAATAAAAGACTAAGCTTCTATATTTTAATATTATAAAAATTGAAATAAACTAATTTCTCCAATATTTTTCCGTACATTAAACTGGATTAATAACTATATCACTGAATCTCTAGATCGATTATAGTCAACGATGAATAAAAAAATTAATTTACATAAATATAACTGAATATTTAAATCTACCTATTCTATTAAATCATGATTATAACCAATTAATAAATGATTAGCCTAACAATTTTTTTTCCATGTGACCTATTTAAAATAACCGATTTTTTTATAACTACAACTAAATATATCACGAATCTAACCACATTCAATATTTGAATAATATATTTCAATAATATAAGTAATTATCTTTCTTCATACATATTAGTTAACTTTTTTTTGTCAACTACAGATTAGTTAACATAAGCAGTTACTTACATATTTTTTTTTGTCAACAATTAACTATTATAACTAAGTAACAACTAAGAAAATATAAAGTTAAAAATAATATTTGAAATACATATGACACAAGTATATAGTTATGTAACTTGACATATTTAATATAATTATAAAAAATTATATTATATTAAATTAATATTAAACATAAATTTGATTACAAAATAAAAAAAATAAAAATTAAATTTCTTAAAAAAATTAAAACGAAAAATATACCTACATTTTTAAAGGGCAGATCATAGTCTAGTTGTCTCTAATTTTAATTGAATTGACATCATCTATACTATTAAAGCAAAATTTCTACTAGGATTCTGCCATTGGATTTTTAAGTTAATTACAATCCTCTGCCATTTCCTATTTTCCTTTAAAAAAAAATAAAAGACGCCAGTATATTTCGACCAATCAGAACTCTTCGGATCCAGATTCGGCCTTTCCGGATATCCGAATTTTCGGATCGGATCCGGATCGGATCTCAGATCGAATCCGGATCTCGGATAAAAGTCTCAGGCCTAGTATGTATGTTAATTAAGTTGCAGTAGACGTTACACTTACACATTAATGTAACTTGGCCTAAAATTAGTAATCGAAAAAATTCCCTAAATACAAGGCGCTTCTCCAATACTCGATGCAATTACCATGCTTTAAGATCTATTTGACCTCATCAACTTCATTATTTTCGAAATACTAATAACTAGTTGGTGTTCATAATTTGTTTTTCTTTTCTTTCATTTTTGTCAGTTCTTGTAACATATAACCCAAAAGGGAACAAAATACTTTTTAGTTCTGTTCGATACGGTTTGGTTCATATTCGATCTTTTAAAATATACTAGAGATTTTCCCGGGTTACGCCCGGGTTTCTAACTAATATCTTTTTTATTTAATTTATGTAATACCTATATATTTTATACATGTTATATAAATACGAATTATGAATGTGCAAAAACAATTATTCTCCAAAAATATATAGGCATGTGTATTTCTTATATTGGTTTGCTTTGATTTTTTTTTTCTGATTCTAGAATATAGGATCTATTCGGGAATTTATAAAATTTGGTTTGATTACAGTTTAGCTATTTCAGTTTTCCATTCAGTTTGGTAACACAGTTAGGAACCGGCTAATATCCGAGATAATTTTGGATCTAATCTTGGTTCCGGTTTGGTTTCGGTTATTCGGTTGATTCGGGTTAAAAAGTAAAAAAAAAAATTTCAGATTAAATATCATATTTTTGGGTTTTGAATAAACCTCGATAACTTAAAATATTTTGGAAAAAAAATATTTGGGTAATTCGTTCCACAAGTAGTATTTTAGAAACATTTGTTTTTATTTTAAATCTAAATATAGTTAATATTTATAATTATATATTATATTATAAAAATTTGGTATTCATTCAGTTATCAGTTTCAATTTGATTTTGGTTTTCGCTTCTACAGATATATAGGATTTGCTCAGGTAATTGATAGGATCCTTCCAACCCAAACTGAACCTGGTTCTTTGGTTCGATTTTTCGATTTCAGATAAATGTGCCTATATCTATATATGATTGTGAACCACAACATGAGATGAATACATAATTAATTAAGGATTAGTTATGATCTAATTTTTTTTTTGAAAAAATGTGCCGTTAATGCCAAGAAAATATGTGCGTCCACCGATATACATTCGGGCGGTACGTCACATATACTATAGTTTGATTGTTACTTTGGGTTTCTTAAAAATTTGGGTGGTGCATCACATATTCTATAATTTGATTGTTACTTGTGTTTCTTAAAAATATGTGTACCAAATTGTTTGTGTAATTTCCGTGGTCTAAGTTGGCAATTACATCATTTTTCTAGTGATTTGCATCACATACGTGATATTTACATAAACAACAAATAGAAAATTGTCATTAAAATCAATTTACAAAATTTATGTTTTGTAAACTTAACAGGTGCGATAGGTAAAGCCAGTTTATGCGTCATATTAGTCTTTCACATCAGCCAAAATTTTATGCTTTTGTAGCAGCTTAAATTAGCAACATCAGCTATGTAAAACCCAAGGCCTAAACCCATACATCAAACCATTATTCACTGGTCACGCTTGCTCACCACACAACGGTACCAGTTCACCCACTTCTATCTTCCAGTTGCTGTTGTTGCAAAGCCTTCAACAGATGCTCCTCTTAGGGTAAGTACGATCACTTCCCAGTTTTCATATAATAATATTTATTGTTACATTAATACTAATGTTACTACTACATACAACATTACTGTATACATTCCCGGAAGAATCTGATATAATATTCTGCCTCCAGTTAAAGTAAAGGGGAGAACCGCAAAACCCTTCAAGAAGCTCCAAATTCTCTATTATAGTCAAAGTAAATTTGAGAGCTTCCAATTGGTTCACATGTTCAAAACCCTCAAGCCAGAACTTCTGACCCAGACTGGGACCCTAATTCACTGATCGACGGTGGGAATGTCTTGGCGGAGCAAATGAGAACGCTGATGTTGTCCTGTTGAGTCCGTTGAACCAGCTCCTGTTGTTTTAAATCACATTAATGAGACGGGTATATAATCTCAAATCAGCCAGAGACGAAAAGATCAAGTTATTTCCTCTTAAAATATTATTTTGTTAATGCAATTAAGTTGATTCATTTTATCTGAGCTTTCATGGACGGGAAGACATTCCAGAACCTTAAGGTTTCACCTCCTGCTCCGTTTGCATTCATTCTCCATCAGGTAATACCGCAAGGAACATAAGTCAGTATGTGTAACCTGTCAGAGTTGCAATCTGAACCAAAAAAAAAAGAAGCAGGTTCAGTAACCACATATACTTAATTATGCGGAGTAATATACAGAGAAAAAAGTCAGAGTGTTTATTACTTTGGAGATGGTTAGGTATTTCCAATATGTTATTTGGTGTTGGGAGCATCCGATGCGTGCTAACCAGCTTGTTTACGTTGTTATGTGATCGTAAAAATAAAATTATTGATTACACTATACTTTTTTATGAGCAGATACTTGGATAGAAACCAATGACACACAAAAAAACCCGCCTAGGATGACATCATAAATAGAAGCAGAGACGTTTTTGGAATGGTGAATAAATTAGTATAACATTAGCAAACGATGACAAACTATTTGGAAAACATATTACGTCACAGTTATCAGTGAATATGTCATACTAAAGAGAGAAATGGTAACCTCCTAGACGTTTACCATTAGTGTTAACAGTCGTGACCAACGGTGGGAGTGTTTTCATAGGATTTGAGCTTCTTGCAGAAGTCTGTTACAGTCTGGTCCCAAAGGTATAGCTTCATCACAGGTCCACTGCAAAAGATTAACACTGACGGATTAAGAGAAGTACAGAGAGGTGGTGACTAAAAAATAAGAAAACACGTACTCATGTGATCGCACTTGAACCAGCGGGTTGCTATTTCCACTTCGTCAATGATGAGATGCTCAATGAAAGTATGTTCATTGACCAGCTTCATGTGGCCAACAACATCTATTACATTGTTGACGAGGAGTATAAGTTAAATGGCTCCAAAATAAAAAGTCTAATATTTTATCACCACCTGAATTTGAACGCACATTCACTAAACGTTGACAAAAAAAATCCCATTACGACTAAGGTACGCTTGGATGATCAACAGAAGCCAAGGTTGAAGGTTAATAAGTTTTTCTACTAAACTTTACAAACCCAATATTCATTCATTAACAGGCAGCTCTTCCCAGAGTTACTTCAGAAAATGATTAAAATATAGTATAAAGAGAAACCAAAACTCTAAAAATTTGAACTAATTACATTATTTTAGAAAGAATCAAAATTTCTGTATTGAACTAATTTCTATATTTTAAATGCAGGACCAAAAGCTAAAGACTACATCCAATCATAAAACAATGTGACTCAGAGATGATATGAAATATTAGAGAGCTTACCGTGAAGGTCACATTTGAGGTCACAGCTTGTTTCAAAATCCTCATATGAATGGAACCGGAACTGGTCTTCGTCAAAAGGAACTGTCCTCAAGAACCGACATGACATGACATAGTTGTATGAGAAAGAAAGGTTACACTATGATCAGCAACACGATATACCGGTTTGCTTTTGAATCCGTAGAAGGTGAAGAGTCTGTAAACTGATCCTTGTTTCATGTCAGGAAAATATTAATGAACACGTCCTGATGGAATGAATCCTTGAATAATAGTTCCCTATAGACAATGTGAAGATCAACATGGACGACGATGTGTTTATTATTTGTTGTAAAAAGAGATTAAAAAAGACAACGATAATTAAAATAAAATCAGGGCAAGCTAAATTTATGAGGAGTATTTCCAGACAGGGTTCTTTTTGCTGGGTTTCGAGCCTCCCAGAAATGGATCGATAGCGTAACTGGATTTCATGGGGACCTAGTGAGATATCTTTGAAGAACAAAACTTGGCGGAGGAGACGGGGACTTGCCGTTGGGTTTCGTTGCCATCGCTTGAGCTTGAATTGAGCAAGTTCTTGGGTTATGGTTTGTAGCAAGGAAAGGAAAAACAGTATATAAAGGATGAGATAGAGAGGGATGGGAAACAAATTCATAAGAGAGAAGTTTAGAAAATTATTGATTGATAAGAGGTGATTGCGGTAACGGAGGTTGCAATAAGTCGAAGCGGAGAAGACAAAGTGACTGAAGAAGAATCGATCAAAATTGCCATCGAATCGGAGGTTAGGGTTAGGTTCGTTTTGGGCGATAAAAATAATTTCAAGGCCACATGAAGAAGTCCAACTTTATTCATTTTCTGGACATAAATGACGTGTCAAAAAACTTGTCTCCGATTGGTTGATTTATTTTGAAGACGTGGACATTTCTCCATTAAGCATATCTCCCTTTTAGTATTGCCCACAAAACGAAAATATGTGTGTTTTAAACTTAAAAAGAAAATATGTTTCTAAAGGAAATTCCTATTTCGATTAGTTTCTCTATTTGTTCTATCCCGTTTTGGTTGCAATATTTTTACAGTATAGTAAAAACATACACGTTTACTTTTCATTCTTTCCTACTACTCTTCTTCTCTTAGTACGCGGTATGTCTTCTCGCTCCAAAACAAGACAAACAGACGTGTGCCAGCTGTGCTTCTTCTTACTTACATTCCCTTGAGTGAAAATAATTCGGTTTGGTGTAGTTGTTGTACATGAATGCGACCCTACAAATAGCTCATTAGATCATGTGCACACGTACAGATATGAGCATGCCTCAATCATCCACACAATTTATTTAGATTACATAATTAAGCAAATTTTGATTACTAATAAAATGTCAACGATTACTAGATTATTAGATAGTTTGTTTGTATTTAGATTTGTAAAATTTAAGAGAGATTTTACGCGATTTATTTGATAGGCATTGCCAATGAATAATTCAAGATCCAATGTAGGATCTGATCCATAGTGATTAGTTTAAATAATTCAAGATCCAATTAATTTGCGTTGAAATTAAAATTGTAACTTTGTAATCAAGGAAACCCACGTTCGAATAAATTGAGCTTCGAGAATTTTTTTTTTTTTTATTTGTCCTCTCTATCCACTGTAATAACCCACGTGAAATTTCAAATTTATAGAATATATATATGTATGTATAAATCCGTTTCGATAAAAAAAAAAGTTCTAAGACAAACTGTTTAGAAGAATCACAAAAAATTCGCCACACGACACACAGACAATAAATATCATGCATGGTTTGATGCGAATCTAAAGATCTCAGAAAAGACACACCAATATACTAACTGATCTTGCAAAATATATATTTAGTAGATGGATCATAGATTTTGGAAGCATAGAATAGTATATATAATTGGGTATAGCTAAATGGATCTGGGATGAACAATTTTTAGAGTTGAGAAACAAAAAATAGCAACTTCTTTGCTCTCAAAACTAAAAACACTAATCTAGTCTATGGAAAACATGCTTTAAAACACGATTTTTCAAGTTTTGAGACAGATTATAAGAATGTTATTTCAATAATACAGGATTCGAAGGAATGGCCGAACTTTTCAACAGAATTAGGAGAGATACCAGCTCTTCAACAAAATTTTATGACTTCGAAATCTCACACTTACCAATACCAAAGGAGCAAAATCAAATGCATACAATTTATTCAAGACAGCTCGTGCTTTTTATAGAAATTTAATTTTTGTTTATTGTTTTATTCTGGTCAGGATTCTTACGTTATTTCTAATTTGAAATCAGATCTTTATTATTCAAAATCATTAATTGTCATATATATTTTAGCCACATTAGACAATTCCGTAATCTTTATTTAAGGAAATAATAAATGACATTAATAATAAATTTATGGTTAGTTTAATAAAAGGTTTATTATATAATTAGATGGACCAACATATTTCTCTAATAATTCTAAGAATCATCCTAGTGATGATACGTGGCTACAAAAAGAATTTGTAATGTTTCACAAATAATACATAGACTTCTCCACTTATTACCAATATTAATTTGTTTATATTTTGGTGCATTTGTCAATTTTATCACGTAGGCGGCTATTCCTACCATCTTGAAGGATACTCCTAAAGATTTCTTCCACAGGAGGCAGATGTTTCTGAAAGATAAAGCGGATTTGGCTTATTCTAAGCTCGCGGACATACCTTCCCTTAAATGCTATTTAAAACCTGAAGCATGCACCTTCCTATGGGTATTATATTCTTACTACATTTTCTTAATACTTCTACCTTTTTATTATTTTGAAAAAAATCTGTTAAAGTTTTTGAATCATCTCGCAGACCCAGCTGGAAATGTCAAGCTTTCTGAACATTAAAGATGATGAAGACTTCTGTGAAAAGCTCGTCCTTTTACCAGGTAGTACTCAATATCACATGCATCACCTATGTATTGATCAACGTTCGGCTCAGCAGTACTGAAGACAAAAATATATATCTTTGTTTATTAGGAATCCACATCTGAAATGTTCTGAGATTTAAAGTAAACATATGTCAATAATTCCTTGGAAATTGAGTTGGAAATCTAACAAATTTTGTGATTATTTAACATAAGAACATATATATATGTTGTGTTGGATTGGTTTAGGGATTGGTTTTGGTCTGAGGGGCTGGGCGAGGCATTCTATCGACATGGATACCCAAACTTTGGAGGATGCCTTTGAAAGATTGAAGAGCTAACCAGCGTAGCTGGCCCAGATGGTCTCGAGGGGAAATAAAAAACCCCAATACGGAACACGCGGGTTCGATGCGCTGGCCAGGAAATTGGGGTATCTAATTCCCCATAGTACCAAATGGTCTGCCTCGCGCCGAGGGGTTGGCCCCTGGGGGTGGAAGTCCCTCCAGGTTAATCAAAAAAAAAAAAAAAAAAAAAAAAAGATTGAAGAGCTTCTGTGACCGCCATTCTGGGTGCTAAGCTCAATTCAGCCACAAGGCGTCAATGGCCTTAATTAAAGGGTCGAAACATCAATGGCCTTAACTAAAGGGTCAATGTGTTTTAAGGGTCAATGTGTTTCTTTGCTTCAATCTTTTATATTTGCTATGATAATAAATGGGTGTTCTATTGATTTGAGATAAATCATGAACACTTTCGTATTTGTATTTGTAACAAATAAAGTTGGTGTACATATCACCAATCCTGTAATCGTTTCTCATGGACTTTCAATATTTGATGTATTTCTACTTTCAAAAATAAAATTAATAAATTTCTGTTTCTTTTCATTTCTAAATAATTTGGACTCTGGTGTGAAAATGTTAGAGATATGATTGTGATCTCCGCATATCTCGTAGTCAATATTCTCGTTCCTCTGTTTTAGGAAACTGTTGTAATTAGTTTCTGTCTCACGCTCGTATATATAAGAGCTAGAGTAGTGTACATGATTCTTAAGATCAATATAATATTTACAGAAAATTTCATCATAGTTTTTGTTTTTGCTTTATTTATAAACCATCTCTTCATGTTCTGCTCACACCGCCGTCTGTCATGGCCGTCGTGGTCTATGGTCACTGGAACTGCACCGTTAACCGGGGTCTCTATCCAAAATATTCTGCACTTATCTCTCTTTAAGTAATTATCGGTGGGTTCACCGATTTGATTCATCTATTCCTCCTTTTGAGGAAAATTCATACCAAATCTTATTTCCATGAGAGGAGTAGATGTTTTGGACTCGTTTCCGAGCATAGTTCTCAACTTCTTCATCGGTTTTTCATCATGTGTAGCAGTGTGTATGGGGCAAAAAAGATGTAATCGAAAGTACTTCGGTTCTTGTTGGTGAAGGTTGGATTTCATCGTCACAATCAAAAGTGATTAAATTCCAGTTGAACGACTCTATCGTAAATGCTTCTTAGACGCATTCAAGCTTTGTATTGAATCCACTGCCATTTTCTCTTGAAGACTTATCTTTAAAAGTTTCCTTTGCTATTGTGTTTTATGTTTTTCTATCAAAGATGATGAATAGTTCCTTGTTTTCGTTGTCTCCAAGTAAATAGAATGAATGAAATCAAGTAGTGTTCCAAAATAAGAGTAAAATATTTTTTTCAATTATATTCTATTTTTTCACTTTATAAAAGAAGAAAAATGAATTGATTTCATAAATGGGGTAATGCAATTTTTTTCTTCACATGGTTTGATTTTTGGCTTTTACAATAGAGTAAAGTTAGAGCAAAACTCAACTATAATGGTGATCAGAGGATCATGAGGAGAGTATAGAGACTTTGTAGCCGTATATTTTACAAACTATAATGGTGTTTCAGTGGATGTTATTATTAGAAGAGAAGAGGTGAACAGAAACTCAGCTCTCATTCTCTCGCTCGTGTGGAGAATAGAGAGAATATGGAAATATCAATAATGCAATTGGTCAAAAAAATAATAATATGGTTTCTGTCAATCACAACTGTGGTGTGAAAAAAAAAAACTGTTGTGTGTACAAAGCTTATATATACTAAACCTATCCAGGCCATCCGGTTTGATATAAACCAAACGACTAATCAAATATGTATACTTTAATGTAACTTGGTGAGTTGGTGTAAAAAGTTGCTTAAAAAGTAATTTGGTGTAAAAATTATGAAGTAAATTTTCGTAACATAGTAATAGGAAAAAAAAACCTCAAAAATAAGAAGCTTCTCATTAATCAATGCAATCAACATGTTTAGAAAAGAGCACTCGCATTAAAGATATCTAGATAATGTTCTCGTATGAGAACTTAAAAAAACGTAAGATACTTATGTCATTGTGTGATTTACTAGGTATATTTTTATGAAAAAATTTAATGATTAATTAAATTAAATTATAGTATTATATTACAGTTAACTAGGTTATCAATGAATTCTTGTAATGAGAAAGTATATGAAAAACCTACGGTATTTCTGTTCTCTTCTTGCGTAATAACAGCTTCTAATATGTTTCAAGAAATAGGTACCTGTTTCTTTAGAAGAAAAATGTACAAGTAAATTAATATTTCTTAGATCATAACACTGAAAATCACACTTCCATTTTTTTTGTGCAATTCTGAAAATCACACTGAAAACAGACCTCCAATGTTTTTTTATTATTTAACAAACAAAAATAATAATGAAAAGGTACCATAGTTATTGGAGGGAAGGTGTTGGTTCGGGGATGACAGAAAAATTGTCTTTTCTAAAAGATGTCAAAAAGTTATGTCTTTTCTAAAAATTATGTCTTTTCTAAAAATTATCTAAATAGTTGTGTGTGTTTTTTTAAACTGAATTGTGAAAAGATGCATCCGTTAGTTTTCAATTTTAGAATTTTGTATTTATTTTTATTATTTTATCATTAAAAGGTGCATCTAATAGTTTACGAACATTGATACGAAAGGTTGTATCAATTACCTGTGTCTTTTCAATATCTATATATAGTGTATTGTAGAACATTTTCCTAAAACTCAATTATTTTTTCTATGATATAATTAAGATTTTCTTTCCAATAAATGTGAAAGGATGCAACTTTTCATCTTAAACATTGCATTAGTTCTTATAGATTGTGAAAATATATAAAGATGTATCTTTTCATAAAGATATGTTTTTTCATATAAATTCATATGAATAATCGCAACTTTCATATTTTAATTATTTATTTAAAATAGCACATTTATAATCGTAATATATAACTTGTTAGACTAAAAAAAATTAATATATTTTTTTGATGAACAGACATAACATAACATTTATTCACAAATTTTTAGAATAGTTTTATATTGAAGAGATACAACCTTTAATCAAAAGACACCTCAATGAACAAACACAACCTTTGACAAAAATTGAGATTATAAACAATTGAAGAGATACAACCTTTAATCAAAAGATACCTTAATGAACAAACACAATATTTAACAAAAATTGAGATTCCTATAAAAACACGCAAACTTTGGAATTAATTGAGATTGCTATTATTAGTAGATAAAAATTATGAAGTAAATTTTGGTAACATAGTAATAGGAAAAAAAACCTCAAAAATAAGAAGCTTCTCATTAATCAATGCAATCAACATGTTTAGAAAAGAGCACTAGCATTAAAGATATCTAGATAATGTTCTCGTATGAGAACTTAAAAAAACGTAAGATACTTATGTCATTGTGTGATTTACTAGCTATATTTTTATGACAAAATTTAATGATTAATTAAATTATATTATATTATATTACAGTTAATAATAATAAAACTACGGATATTCTTGGAAAAGATACTACACGCTTGAAGATGATATAGTAAGATTTATTTGATTTCATCAATTTCCTTATTATCGATAATAATAATAATAAATTGATGTTCGTCAGGGTTTTGGTTCAAAATCTGTTTTTTGGTTCCATTCATTTTTTCAGTCTATGAAACATAGACACCAAAAGAAAACCAAATACTTTTAGTTCTGTTTGATACGATTTTGGTTGATATTCGATAAATTGGAATATATGTTTCTGATGACAAAAAATAATATTTTTGGACTAGTAAAGAAATATTTATCTAAAGGGGTTTTTTAATTTCGATTAGTTGTCGATTATATTAGTCTGGTTTGCAAGTTTTAACGATATACTTAAAGCTTACGCGGCTTCTTTTTTTGTCGGATTTATTTTCACTTTCTATATACAATAGCGGTTTGATCCATACACCTTTTACGTTGCATTCATATCAAACTGGTCAACTTAGTACACACAAATACGCAGTGCCTGTGTACGTCTTCTTGATCTCAGACAAGACAAACAAACCTGTGCTTCTTTAATTACATTCTCATGAGTGATTTTTTTTGGTTTTGTCGTATTAGTTGTACATGAATGAACCCTACAAATAGCTCATTTGATCATGTGCACAAACACCCAAATATGATCATGCCCTCAGTTTAGTTTTTTTTTTTTTTTGTATATGGAAATAAGATAGTTTAGGTATTGGACTATAATTCTTTAAATTATAGCTTTATTCAACTTGCATATAGCATATCAGAAAAACTCAGTTTTGAAGAGTTCTGAAGAACACCACGAAAGGAGTGTTGCCGGTTGAGGATTCCGAGAGTCCTTAGGGGATTGTCTTTGTGATTCCAAGATTCGAAAGGGCAAAATAATTTTTTTCAGAAAAAAACACTAAGCTTTGAAAAATCTGTTTATGTATTGGAATGTTGTTCTTTAGATTAATTTTGAAAAACAAATCAGTTTTCTTTTTGCAAATTCCTAGAAAACACTTGGAAGTCACCAGTGAAGGACATCATTCTGGTGTAGATCTTGAATTTGTAGCTAATTTCACATTGGAAGGATTCAAATGTTGTTCATTATTTCTTCCTCCTAAATTTATAGGATTTTTTTAGAAAATATAATTTAGTTTGTATTAATTAAAACAACTGTTAAAAGAAATGGATTATTTTCTCCTAAATTAATTAATACAACGGTTATATTCAAATGTTGTCATTTGATTATATATTTTTTAGCAAATGATAAAGTCACTCTTTGAGCAATTTCGTAATAGTTTAGTAAATGGTTGACAAATGAAGAACCCCATAAAAGAAAGACTGAAGCTATCATTCATCAGTCGTGAGAATAAATTATGACCGAATACAAAACAAGTATAAAAAACTAAAGTAGCATGTTGGACATAGTGTATTGTTGTTCTGTTTCTTGTTCCTAGTTGTATGCCGACCATCTAAACTAATGCAAAAATTTAGTAAAGAAAAAAATATTGGACATATGCGACGTTATATTGAGAGAAATCATACTTTTTCTCTATCTTCGTCATCGTCACTATCAAAAGACCAACATTTTTGTTTTGTTATCAAGCAAAACCAAAATGTTAATAAATGCCATTTAACCTCCTAATCGTTAATAGTTGTACGATTTTGCTTTGATGTTAAATGCTCAATTCCTAGAGATAACATGACAAACATAATATATTTTTATATCTTGATCGCAAATTTGAAAATAATTTTATAGAATTACATTTATATAAATTTAGTAACAATTTGCTAGATTGTTGACAAATGAAGAAATAAAAGAAATACTAAAGTTATCATTCTTCAATCGTGAGAATATATATTATAACCGAATAGAAAACAAATACTGTATAAATACTGAAGTAAAATTAACTTTGAGAGAAATCATCTATAATCATTAGAAGATTTGTTCTCTCTTTTTCGCCATCGTCATTATCAAAAGACCAAAAGACCGAGTAGAAATATTATCATAGAAAAACCAAAATGTTAATAAAATGGGAATATGGTATATATGCCACTAAATCTCCTAATAATCATTAATAGTTGTACCACTCACCTTTTGAGATTATATTTTAGATTTTAATTTAAAACTAAAGTATATTAATTAAAGAAAAAAACTCAATCTTTCAAATTCAAATACAAAATTCAAAATAGATATTGTGGAAATTTCTTTAATCCAGTGGTTTAGCATGTTTATTCTACACGAAAAGTTTTGATTTCAGATTTTAAAAAATCCAAACTAGGTAGAACATTGGAAAAAAAATGTTTACTGGAATCCCCATAAAACAAAATCAGTTTTTGTGTAATTTTATAAAAAGAACTTGGAGGTCACCAATAAAAAACATGATTCTGGTCTAAAGCGTGACTTTGTAGCTAATTTCACATTGCAAGGATTAAAACGCTCTTCATTGTTTCTCCCTCGTAAATTTTAGAATATTTTTAGAGAAAATATAATTTAGTTTTTAATTGATGAATACAACTTTTAAAAGAAATGGATTTTCCCTCCTAAATCGCTTATTCAACAGCTGACAAAAAAAAAACTGATTATCCAACACCGCACGATCTGTTGTTATTTCATTATATTAGTGATTTTATTTTAACAAATTTTAAAGTCATAATTTTAAATATTTTAGTGACAGTTTAGTAAGAGGCTAAAAGGTTGACAAATGAGGAAATAAAAAAAAGACCAAAGTGCCGAATAAAAAAAGAAATACTAAAACTGTCATTCAACAATCATGAGGATATAATTACAACTAAATACAAAACAAATATAAAATACTAAAGTAACATGTTGGACTATGCAACATTTACGTTGAGAGAAATCATAGATATTAGAAGACTTCTTCTCTCTGTTCGTCATTGCATTATTAGAAGACTGTTTTGAAAGACCTGGATTAAGTAGTTTTAGGTTTTGTTGGAATGAAAACGCCGATTAGAAATATTATCAGAGCAAAACCAATATGTTTTGTTTAGCAAAAGAAAAAAAGCTTGCAAAACCAATATGTTATTTGTTTTGCAAAACCAGTATGTTAATAAACGGGAATATGGTATATATGCCATTTAACCTCGCAACCATTAATCATTGTGAAATTTTGTTTTCATGTTAAATTCTCAATCCATGGAGATGACATGTACAATTCATAATATAAAATAATCGTGAATATCCATTTTGACAAAGATAATTTTATCTTCAATAAAGTTTAAAGAACAAGAAACGTTTATTTATAAAATAATTCTGTTTTAATAATGGATATAACTATATATTATTATCTAAATTAGTTATCATATATTTATGTTTCTATTACTTAATTTATTTTCTAAATATTTTAAATTAATTTGTTTGTTCAATTTAAATTTCAGAAATATTTAAATTTTTTAAGAAAATATTTATATATCTTAAAATATATTTACATACACATATTTTATATAGTCAAATAGATCTTTATTTTAGATTTATATATATATATATATATATTAATTTATGCACATAATATATATTAATGTAAACAAATCTATATTATTATTTGTGAAGTAATTTTTTTCAACGAAGCTCTCACGTTAAAAGTTAGAATGACTAATATCGTTTATGTTCTTAACGAATTTTTATATATAATAAAAAAAAATTATTAATAAAGTTAAACTTTAAAATAACATATTTTATATATTGTGTTGTTTTCTTAAAATAATATTTTTATTAAAAAATTTAAATTAAAATATAAAAAATTACAGGTAGATATTAATCAAAAAAATTGTATAAAGATGTTTTCTAAAATATTTTTAATATGTGAGTGTTTTTAAATTTTGACACAATAATAAACAAATATATTTTTTTGTTTTCTAAACTGTTTTTAATATGTGAGTGTTTTTAAATTTCGACACAATAATGAACAAATATATTTTAATGAAAAAAAAATCATATATAAACTAAAAAAAATGTAAACACATTATATATTTGGCTAACAAGGAAATTCGTTGGTATATCTTGGAACATCAGCGATAAGAATAGAATGACACTGAGAAGATTAGAATGGTTTTACACGCAACAAATAAATAAAAAGTGCTCATTTTAAAAACAAAGAAAATGAAGAAGAAAAGTTATAGGAAATTTAAGGTATACTTTCATGGCAGTGAAAACCAAATCTCTTTTGGGTGTTCACGTGTTGACACCAAACTTAGCTATGAATTTGCATGCATGATATATATTTTAGAAAACTACCGAATGGATATGAACATATTTTTATATTGCTATTATATAAGTTGTTTGTAAATATTTTAAAAAACTTAATGTAAAATTATATTAAAACATTGTTTATAATGACGAAAAGAATGTTAAAAATCTGATAAGATTAAATATGACCACTACAAGAAAACAGCAGTATTCTGACGGACATTCCGACGGAAAATAAAATCCTCGGAATATCCCGAGGAATTTCCGAGGATATTCCGAGGAAACACAAAATTTGGTTTCCTCGGAATATACCGACGGAATTCCGAGGAAATATTAATCCGTCGGAATATTCTTATGGAATACCGAGGAAAAATGTATTCCTCGGAAAAAACTGAGGAATTCCGAGGATATATTATAGCCGTTGGGGGATTTTAAAAAATCCGAGGAAATTCCGACGAACTAGCTGTTTCCATCGGAATTCCGTCGGAATTTCCTCGGGTTGTCGGTAGGATTTCAACTATAAATACAAGCACCCCTCTTCCTCTTCATTCACTCCATATCTTCATCCTCCCTCTTACTCTCTTTACACACGAATTTGATTCATAAAAAACATGTCTTCTTCAAATTATTTTTGTTCTTGGATCGATCGACCTCATTTGGATCCGAACACGAGATTGCTTACGGAAGAATACCAACGAGGTATAACCGAATTCATGGGGTTAGTTCACCGACAACCGGAAGCAAAAACAGGTATGTTAAGATGTCCTTGCTCTAATTGTAAAAATAGAAAGGTTATTAAAGAGTGGGATGTTTGGACTCATCTATATTTGAGTGGGTTTACACGAAGTTACAAAATTTGGTATCATCATGGGGAAACTGATTATGAACATGGTAGTACTAGCGAACCTCAGCCAGCGGTTAGATTAGAAGAACCAATTAGAACGGATGTAGATTATGGTGTAGGTACTGAGCAGATGGTAAATGATCATTTTAGAGGGGAAGATTTACCCAATGCACAAGCTAAGAGATTTTATGATATGTTGGATGCTGGAAAGCAACCATTATACGAAGGTTGCAGAGATGTTCATTCAGCTTTATCATCTGCTACAAGATTGATGAGCATTAAAACAGATTATAATTTGGCTGAAGACTGTGTGGATGCGATTGCTGATTTTGTAAAAAGTATTCTACCCGAGGATAATGTAGCTCCTGGTTCATACTACGAGGTTCAGAAACTCGTAGCTGGTCTTGGTTTATCGTATCAGGTAATAGATGTATGCAGCGACAACTGCATGATTTATTGGAGGGCGGATGAACAGCGGGTTACATGCAAATTTTGTGGAAAGCCTCATTATAAATATACGAGTTGAAGAGTTCCAGTGCCATATAAAAGGATGTGGTATTTACCTTTGACGGAAAGGTTGCAGAGGTTGTATCTATCTGAACGCACATCGCAATAAATGAGATGGCATGCGGAGCACTCAACAGATGGTGAGATCAGACATCCTTCAGATGCAAAAGCGTGGAAGCATTTCCAATCAAAGTATCCCGACTTTGCGTATGAAAGAAGAAATGTCTACCTTGGATTATGTACTGATGGTTTTAGTCCGTTTGGCAAGAGTGGAAGACAATATTCTCTATGGCCCGTCATTCTTACACCATACAACCTCCCCCCAAACTTGTGCTTGCGACGAGAGTTTTTGTTTCTCTCGATTCTCGTTCCCGGACCAGAGCATCCTAAGAGATCACTTGATGTGTTTCTTCAGCCACTAATATATGAGTTGCAACAACTATGGGCTCAAGGTGCTGAAACATACGATGTTTCGTGTAAAGAAAACTTTCAAATGCGGACAGTACTAATGTGGACAATAAGTGATTTTCCAGCATATGATATGTT
>NC_027754.1:43004709-43011128 GCF_000695525.1 Brassica oleracea var. oleracea
CTAAACTTAATTATCTAATTAAAGACTTCATAAAATCAAATCAAACTTGAAAAGTGTTTACTATACACATAAATAAATACATATAGGTGAAAACTAATTTTTGAAAAAAACATTTTAGTTTTCCAAAATCTAACCCTAACAATACATACAATACTACAACATATGTTTGCCAAACTCCTAAACCAAAGTATTTCATGATTCACTACTTCCACTCATCTATCTTCAAAACAAATCAATTTTATCATATCTTAATTTATATCATTTAAAACTGTTTATAATTACTTGATTTTTATTTTTCACGCATCAAAATATTTTTTTACAAGATTTATAAATTATTTTTAAAATAAACCGGTACCAGACGACTTACACTTCAGTCGTCCAGACGACTTCCAACATCTTAGACGACTCAGACGATTTACTAGGGCTATATTCGTAAAAATGGTTTCTGTTTTTTTGTTTGGTCACAAGGGGCTGAGCTGTAGTTTCACTAGGCTTTTAGATTAGTTTTGCATTTGATTCAAGTTTGGGTATATGTTTGGGGTTAAAATCAAGTTGTGGGTTAGTTTTGGCAAAAACCCCAATACTAAAGCTATCATTCTTCAATCGTGAGGATATATTATGACCGAATAGAAAAAAATATAAATACTGAAGTAACATTTACGTTGAGAGAAATCATATACAACCATTAGAAGACTTGTTCTCTCTTTTCGCGTCGTCATTATCAAATGACCAAAAGACCGAGTAGAAATATTATCAAAGAAAAACCAAAATGATAATAAAATGGGAATATGGTATCCCCTATATATTATTTGAGAAGCATTACCACTTTTTTTTGTATCCACATGTCATCACTAGAATAATTCTTAGAATCATTAGAGAAATATGTTGGTCCATCTAATTATATAATAAGATTTTTATTAAACTAACAATAACTTCATCATTAATGTACTTTATTATTTCCTTAAATAAAATTTACGGAATTACCTATGTGGCTAAAGTATATATGACAATTAATAATTTTGAATAATAAAGATTTGATAAAAAAAAATAGTGTATCTTCTATCATATTTGTTTAATTTTAAACATAAATCATCATTTAATAGACATTAATATTAAAAATATATTATCTATGTTGGTATCATTTAAATTTAATAACATATCCTATCAAATAAATAAAAAAATTTTGGATTAATAAAATTGATTTATATGTTCGTACCAATTTAATTATATATTTAATAGTTACTGACTTTTAATTATTTAATATATATTTATTATTTCATAATATGTAAAAATATATAATACATAAAATAATTTATATATATAATGTTGATCCCGTGCAAGGCGCGGATCTTAACCTAATATGCCATTAAATCTCGTCATAATCATTAATAGTTGTACCACTCATCTTTTGAGATTATATTTTAGATTTTAATTTAAAACTAAATTATATTAATTAAAGAAAAAACTCAATCTTTCAAATTCAAATACAAAATTCAAAATAGATATTGTGGAAATTTCTTTAATCCAGTGGTTTAACGTGTTTATTCTAAACAAAAAAAGTTTTGATTTCAGATTTTAAAAAATCCAAACTAGGTAGAACATTGGAAAAAAAAATGTTTACAGGAATCCCCATAAAACAAAATCAGTTTTTTTTTTTTGTGTAACTTTATAAAGGGAACTTGGAGGTCACCAATAAAAGACATGATTCTGGTGTAAAGCGTGACTTTTTAGCTAATTTCACATTGGAAGGATTAAAACGTTGTTCATTGTTTCTCCCTCGTAAATTTTAGAATATTTTTTTGGGAAAATATAATTTAGTTTTTAATTGATGAATACAACTTTTAAAAGAAATGGATTTTCCCTCCGAAATAGCTTATTCAACAGCTGACAAAAAAAAACTGATTATCCAACACCGCACGATCTGTTGTTATTTCATTATATTAGTGATTTTATTTTAACAAATTTTAAAGTCATAATTTTAAATATTTTAGTGACAGTTTAGTAAGAGGCTAAAAGGTTGACAAATGAGGAAATAAAAAAAAGACCAAAGTGCCGAATAAAAAAAGAAATACTAAAACTGTCATTCAACAATCATGAGGATATAATTACAACTAAATACAAAACAAATATAAAATACTAAAGTAACATGTTGGACTATGCAACATTTACGTTGAGAGAAATCATAGATATTAGAAGACTTCTTCTCTCTGTTCGTCATTGCATTATTAGAAGACTGTTTTGAAAGACCTGGATTAAGTAGTTTTAGGTTTTGTTGGAATGAAAACGCCGATTAGAAATATTATCAGAGCAAAACCAATATGTTTTGTTTAGCAAAAGAAAAAAAGCTTGCAAAACCAATATGTTATTTGTTTTGCAAAACCAGTATGTTAATAAACGGGAATATGGTATATGCCATTTAACCTCGCAACCATTAATCATTGTGAAATTTTGTTTTCATGTTAAATTCTCAATCCATGGAGATGACATGTACAATTCATAATATAAAATAATCGTGAATATCCATTTTGACAAAGATAATTTTATCTTCAATAAAGTTAAAAGAACAAGAAACGTTTATTTATAAAATAATTCTGTTTTAATAATGGATATAACTATATATTATTATCTAAATTAGTTATCATATATTTATGTTTCTATTACTTAATTTATTTTCTAAATATTTTAAATTAATGTGTTTTTTCAATTTAAATTTCAGAAATATTTTAATTTTTTAAGAAAATATTTATATATCTTAAAATATATTTACATACACATATTTTATATAGTCAAATAGATCTTTATTTTAGATTTCTATATATATATATATTAATTTTATGCACATAATATATATTAATGTAAACAAATCTATATTATTATTTGCGAAGTAAATTTTTTCAATGAAGCTCTCACGTTAAAAGTTAGAATGACTAATATCGTTTATGTTCTTAATGAATTTTTATATATAATTAAAAAATTTTATTAATAAAGTTAAACTTTAAAATAACATATCTTATATATTGTGTTGTTTTCTTAAAATAATATTTTTATTAAAAAAAAAATTAAATTAAAATATAAAAAATTACCATTAGATATTAATCAAAAAAAAATTGTATAAAGATGTTTTCTAAAATATTTTTAATATGTGAGTGTTTTTAAATTTTGACACAATAATAAACAAATATATTTTTTTGTTTTCTAAACTGTTTTTAATATGTGAGTGTTTTTAAATTTCGACACAATAATGAACAAATATATTTTAATGAAAAAAAAATCATATATAAACTAAAAAAAATGTAAACACATTATATATTTGGCTAACAAGGAAATTCGTTGGTATCTCTTGGAACATCAGTGATAAGAATAGAATGACATAATTGAGAAGATTAGAATGGTTTTACACGCAACAAATAAATAAAAAGTGCTCATTTTAAAAACAAAGAAAATGAAGAAGAAAAGTTATAGGAAATTTACGGTATACTAGCTAGACGTGTTAGTTCTTAGTGTTCCACTTTCATGGCAGTGAAAACCAAATCTCTTTTGGGTGTTCACGTGTTGACACCAAACTTAGCTATGAATTTGCATGCATGATATATATTTTAGAAAACTACCGAATGGATATGAACATATTTTTATATTGCTATTATATAAGTTGTTTGTAAATATTTTAAAAAACTTAATGTAAAATTATATTAAAACATTGTTTATAATGAACAAAAGAATGTTAAAAATCTGATAAGAGTAAATATGACGATTGTGTATAAATAAGTTTATAAGTTAATCAACAGAAACAGATAAACCTTTATACGCTTACGGCTTTTCTGGAAGACGGAATTTCGTATCTCTTGTAAGTTAATATTCGTTCTTCAAATATTTTATTATAGTAAAATTTGTAATCACTTTGATCTGAGGAAACCCACTTTCAGACGTGCAGAGACATCATTACTAGTATTTGTCAATAACAAGTGTTTTTTGTCAACTTGTTAATAACAGGTTTTTTTTTGTCAGTTTGTTAATGACAAGTTTTTTGTCAACTTGTTAATTACAAGTTTGTAGAAAAATGTGAAATATGTGGAAACTTTTACTATATAAACTCTCTCGTAGCGATGAGAGTAATTCACAACAAACAAAATCTAATCCAGAGTAAAGACACTAGACGCAAAAAAAAATATGGAAAACAAGTGTTGCGGTGACTGGAACTTCAGCGGCAGCCATGCGGCCAGGGAAGCCTCAACTGCCCACCTAGGCTTTTACACCTCTAAAATCTTGGCTCAGTGCGATTTTGAGAAGACCATTTATCCTCCTCTAGGTGAACCCGCTTTGGCTCACGATGTGGCTGAAAATGCGGTTGTTCAAGCCGTCAAGAACGGCAGAGGAAACGCTTATGCTCCTAGTATAGGCCTTCCAGCGGCCAAACAGTAATATTTTCTTATATACGTAGATAGAGCAATAGAAGTATAGTTTATCATTTTTGGCCTTTTCTTTGTTTGAAAATAAACTGTCCCAATTTATGCCATTATCAGGGCCGTAGCAGAGTACCTAAACCGTGATCTTCCAAAGAAACTGGCACCAGAAGATGTGTTTATGACCGTTGGGTGCAAACAAGCCATCGAGCTTGCGGTTGACCTCTTGGCTAAACCAAAAGCCAACGTCCTGATTCCGAGCCCTGGCTGGCCATGGGAAGTAGCTCGATCCATCTACAAGAAACTTGAGATCCGCAAATATACGTTCCACCCCGAAAAGAACTTTGAGATCGACTTTGAAAGCGTCCGAAAGCATGCGAATGAGAACACGTTTGCAATATTTATAATCAATCCTCACAATCCCAATGGGAACACCTACTCCAGAGATCATCTGGAGCAGGTAATTTACATATTGTCTAATTAACAGTGTTCACCTATGGTCTACTCTTTTTGATTATGCCCACATTAATGAATCGTAGCTTGCTTACTTGGCCAAGGAACTCAAAATAATGGTGGTTTCTGACGAAGTTTTTCGATGGACTGTGTTTGGGAATAATCCCTTTGTTCCCATGGCGACTTTCTCGCATATTGTACCCGTGATGACACTTGGGTCCATATCGAAGGGATGGTGTCTCCCCGGATGGCGAACTGGCTGGCTCGCCCTGCACGACCTAGATGGTGTCTTTAAATGCACCGAGGTCTGGTCCATTTTGTTCGATCTCACACTTTAAGAATATACATGATATGTAACATTATTATATATATTATATATACTATGTTTGCTATTAAGAGTTCAAAATGTTCTTCTTATTACTTTTCTTGTCCTAATCTTGTTATATATGAACAGGTCGTGAGTGCTGCTAAAGAATTTCTTGGGATAACTTCTAAACCACCAACTGTTATCCAGGTACATGACTTTCTAGTTTGAACAGTACTTCTTGTAACCAGATATAATAAAATATGTTATGGACCTTCTTTCAACTTATTACCAAATTTCATTTTGTTTATAATTGGTGAATTTTTCGATTTTATCATGCAGGAGGCTATTCCTACCATCTTGGACGAGACTCCTAAAAGTTTCTTCGATACTAGGCAAAGCTTTCTGAGACACAAAGCGGAATTGGCTTATTCTAGGCTTGATGACATACCTTCCCTTAAATGCGATTTTATACCTGAAGCATGCACCTTCCTATGGGTATTATATTTTTTATCACGTTTCCTTAAGACTTAATTATAAACCTTTTTATTATTATTTATTTTGAAACCATGTTGTAAGTTTTTGAATCATTTCTTCTTGCAGACCAAACTGATTTTACACAAGTTTGTAGACATTAAAGATGATGTAGACTTCTGTGAAAAGCTTGCTCGGGAAGAAAACCTTGTCGTTTTGCCAGGTATTAATCAACAGTCCCATGAATTTACCTACGATCAACGCGTAATGGCTTAGCATTGAAGACACAATATAAACTCGATCTAATTTTATTAAGAATCCACATCTAAAACATATATCTTAGTTTATTAGGAATCCCCTTCTAAAGGTTGAGAACGAAAGTATATGAAACTTATTATTGCATTTAAGCTCATATTATATCACTCAACTTGAACCGGAATTGATCAGATCTTAAATTTGTATGATTGATCTGGTTCTATCCCTGATACCTACTGAAATCAAGCGTATCATTGATGAGATTTTGCAGATAGTGACGTGTAACGAACCCCACATAGGTCAAAATAAGTCGTTGGAAATCTATCAATTTTAACAGTTTGTAACACATATGTTGTGTTCGATTGGATTTAGGGATAGCTTTTGGTGATCTGAGTGGCTGGGTGAGGCATTCTATCGACATGGATACTCTTACTTTGGACATAGCCTTTGATAAATTGACGGACTTCTGTGACCGCCACTCGGAATTGCCCATTCCACCCCCTTCGCCACCCCCTTCTCCACCCCCCTTTACA
>NC_027754.1:43011747-43032006 GCF_000695525.1 Brassica oleracea var. oleracea
CCCCACCATCCACTCCCCCTTCCGTCCCCCTTTCCTTCCCCCTTTCCATTTCCATAGGTGAAGCTTAATTCACGCAAAGACGTCAACTAAGTGGGTCAATGTGTATCTTGTCCTTAGTCTTTTATCTATGCTAATAAATTGGTGCTCTGCTGATTTGAGATAAATTATGAGCACTTTTAGTATTTGTTTTTGTGACATATATATAAAGTTTGTGTACTTATCACCAATCGTGTGATCGATCGTTTCTCTTGGTATGATATTTTGATGTATTTCTACTTTTAAAAATAAAGTTAAGAAATTGAAATTTCCTTTCACTTCTGAATAATATGGATTCTTATTTGAAAATTCTTTTTAAATATTATATATTTAATTTATGTCTCCAAATTCTGGCTTGAAAATTCCATTATAATACATTGAATATTATTCTTTTAACTATTTCAAAATACATATGTAATGTTGTTTATTGCTCAAAATCATGTCGACTCAGATCGGACTGAAGCATTAGTTCCAAAAGCACTCCCTGACCCGAAACAAACTGCCGGCGTAGATTGAGATTCTAAGAAACTTTAGTGGACACATAAGCATGTATCTAGAGTCTAGACTTTATATTCTTATTTTCAAGTTTATGCGTTGCGTATTGCGGTGAACTTTACGACAATCCCCTGTATATTAATCAAGGAACATTTGAAAAGATGTAATCTCAATTTTTTAATAATTAAAAAATACCAATTATTTATGTATCAATCAATTAGATAGTTAATTAGTCTTATGTGTCAGCCTCATATTGAAATTGAAAAACATGTTGGTCTAATTCGATTTTTATATCTCACTGAAAACATTTAATACCAACTATATGATATCATATGATATTAACTAAAGAAATGTGATTATTTATTATATATTATTTCCTTAAATAAAACCTACGTAATTACCTAATGTGATTATGATATATATAGTAATTAATGATTTTAAATAATGAAGATTTTCTAATAATTTGTATGCTTTCTATCATTTTTGTTTAATTATTTACTATTAAAATAAATTACACAATTACATTAATCATATATTAAAATTTTAGATTTTTTTTGTATATGTTGTATTTTGAATTTTTCAAAACGAGTATAAATTACTAAAACTGTTAAAAGTCTCACATAAATTTTTGTGATCAATGTTTAAATTTTTTTCTATAATAAGATACAATGATAATAAAATCATATAAATAAATAATTTTATTTTAATAGGTGTTTATGTTGATATATATATATATATATATATATACTTCATTTCGTTTACATTTAGTTATATATCATATACGATAAATAAGATGGATTGTTTTGATTTATTTATTTTAAAATGATTGCGAATAAACAACAAGCCAATTTATTACATAATAGTAACTGATTTCTTAGTTATTTAATATATATAATTATTATTTTATTATTTCATAATATGTAGAAAAATATAAAATAAGTATTTATTCTGCACAAGGCATAGATCTTAACCTAAGTATGTATCTCTTTAATAATTTTGAATCTTAAACATTTTCTAAATCTCAGGCCAAAATAAAAGAAAGAAATGAAAATAAACTAAAAAATCAATATTTATATCGAGCAATAACCAAAATAACACAAAAGAAGAAAAATATCGAAGATAGATAGGATTGACACGTGAACGTAAACTTCTTATAAGCATAATTAAATTTTAAATTGCTAAATCATGATATAAAACCGAGCTGGCATAGTTTCATTGTAACCAAATAGTAGGCATGAGATTTTTCAGCCTAAACGTTAGGTTTTTATGCGATAAATAATTTTTTGACGTAAAATATTTTAAAAAATGAGATTAGTTCATTAGTAAACAATTATGTGATTAACAAAAAAAGTTTTAAAAAATTGTTTAAGAGTCAAATATATTAATTCGATCAATAATATAAAATTTTTTCCATATGATATTTCTTAAATAATTTTCATATAAATTTACCATGCGCAAGAGCAGATCTTATCCTAGTTTAGTTTAATCGTCATTACTGAAATTGGATTATGCTTGATTATTTTAATTTGAATTCATCTATTTTTTTTTTCTTTTTCTTTTTTGTTTCTTTAGTTTTCCACTTTAAGACATAGAAATCCTACATGCATCTCTTGCTTGAATTATTAACGAAAATTACATTATTTATAGTACTAGAAGATATCGCACCTGTTTGATGTTCTTACGATGGCATATATTGTTATTTTTGGTAGTCTGGTTACTCTAACCTCATGAAGATACTCTTTGATGAGCCTCCAAAATTTGTATGCTTTCGTTTTACTTAGTTTCCATCAAGCGTGTCCAAGTATGCTTTGTATGAATTTCGTTAACCATTGTTCTTCATGCTATCACTCAATCACTTGATTGCATTACTGTTATATCAGATTTAGCGTTTATACTTTTTTTTTTTTTTTGGTAACTTCTTTTATTTCTTTTAAACTGAAAAAAGCTACAAACTTAACGCCTCACAAAGCGCCCACACTCGGGAAAATACTCGAAAAAACTTTAACTATATACACAAACCTGCCAATTTACTCCAAAAAATAATGAAGAAGAATTCGCTCGGACATCTTAACAAACTGCGAAGGGACTGAGGACAATGGAGCCTCTTATGTGCTCAATTCGTCTTTCATTTGCAGCAAGGTAATTCACTTTTTGGTCTTTCTGAAGTCTCTCTAAGCCGAAAACAAAGAAAAAAAAAATGTTTGGTTTGAGCATTCGGTATAGTATTGATTCTAGTTTATTTGTGATCAATAATACTCTGGATTGGGCCAACGTGAAAACTAGTAATGGGCTTGATTATTTATAGGTAATGTTCATCATTTGTACTCTCCCTCTTTTGATATTCTAGAAGTGACAAGCCTACCTAGAACTGTTTCCTGACTAATAACTTGTTCACAATGTATACAACAGTGTTTATCATATACAAACTACATCATATATAAATTTAAAACAAATATTTTGTCGTTCGGCAGTGAGAAAGAACGTGACTCATGTACGAATGGCTGAATCTTTCTCCACGGGATCTTACAAACATCTTGACTCACCCGGGCGACACCTACACACTACCCAATTTACTTAGCGCTTAAACCTCCGCCACGTCAACCTCCCCCGATGACGGGAGCCGTTAACTCTGACGGCGTCACATGTCGGTTCCTTAATGAAATGTGTCGGCTTGGCTCAAGTTAAGTAACGACGAACAAATCGAACGGCTCAGATCATAAACAAAATTTAAACGGACATGATTGATTTTGAATATTCTTTCTTGCCTTCACCTTTATATACTCTCTCTTCTGAAGCTTTAAGATCTGTGTGAAATCGGATCGGAGAAGAGATGACGGACGAACACAAACACAAACACGACGAACCTGTAACCGCTTCGGAGCCAGCTGTTGAGGTTGTGGAGAGGGAATCGCTGATGGACAAGATCTCGGAGAAGCTCCACCACGGTGGCGATTCTTCGTCAGATGACGACGACAAGAATATGTCTTCCGACTCTTCGTCTTCAATGAAATCGAAAGTTTACCGCTTGTTCGGAAGGGAGAAGCCTGTTCACAAGGTCCTCGGCGGTGGAAAACGTACGGTTTTTGCTCCGATCTGGTTTTGCTTTCGTTAGTTTTGGTATTTGAATTGGTGTGATTTGGATCTGGGTTTGGTTAAAGGTGTAGTTTTGTGTATAAAGTTCGATGCTTTCTAATGTTTTGATATGCAGCGGCGGATATATTCATGTGGAAGAACAAGAAGATGTCTGGTGGTGTACTCGGCGGTGCTACAGCCGCTTGGGTTCTCTTTGAGTTGATGGAGTATCACCTTCTTACTCTCCTCTGCCACGTCATGATTGTTGTGCTGGCTGTGTTGTTTCTCTGGTCTAATGCCACCATGTTTATCAACAAGTGAGTTTGATTATTAGATTTGGTGTTTAGTCTCTTCTCGGTTGTTAATGATTTTGAGTTTTTTTTTTTTTTTTTTTGGTTAGGTCTCCACCGAAGATTCCTGAAGTTCATATCCCTGAGGAGCCTATTCTCCAGCTTGCGTCTGGGCTTAGGGTTCAAATCAATAGAGGCTTCTCTTCTCTTCGTGAGATTGCATCTGGAAGGGATCTCAAGAAGTTTCTTACTGTAAGTTCGATCTCTTTTTGGGAAGTTGTGTGCTTTGGATGTTTGTTCTGATGATATTTCAACGTTTTGATTGAGTTAAGGCTATTGCTGGCTTATGGGTTGTGTCGATCTTGGGTGGCTGGTTCAATTTCTTGACATTGGCATACATAGGTAAATGCTTTCATCTTTCATAACGTGTAGTAGTCCTTACCTTCTCCTGATGACTAAACCTTTTTCCCTCCTGCAACAGCTCTTGTGCTGCTCTTCACGGTTCCTCTTGCCTACGACAAGTTCGAGGACAAAGTCGACCCGTTAGGTGAGAAAGCAATGATAGAGATCAAGAAGCAGTATGCAGTGTTGGACGAGAAGGTGTTGAGCAAGATCCCATTGGGCCCGTTGAAGAACAAGAAGAAAGATTAGGTTTTTACGAAAATGGTAATTCGTCGATAGCAAAAAAAGAACACGGTGTTGTGAAATGGTGTCGAAGCTATGTGTTAGATCTTTTAATATGTTATTTGGTTTTTGTCATTGTTGGTGAAGAGATGATACAGTTAGTGTTGTCTCTCTCTCTCTCTCTCTCTCTCTCTCTCTCTCTGTATAACTTAAGAATTTCAAGATATTTAAATTTTCAACTTTTCAGTCTCGTGCTTTAAGATTGTTAATTTCGTTTGATGCAAGTCAAAAAAGCTGTTTCCTCATCTTTGTAAGAAGCCTTGGGCGTTTGTACAGTATCTTATAAAATGCAATGAAACTTCCGGTCTTTAATAAGGAAGATTTATACTTAACATACTAATCTACTACATTTACCTGTAAAATGAAGTATTCCACAACAGTCAGGGTGGCCGAGTGGTCTAAGGCGCCAGACTCAAGTTCTGGTCCTCGTGAGAGGGCGTGGGTTCAAATACCACTTCTGACAATTCTTTTCGTTTTTATATCTTTATTTTTTAGTTCATTCATTTGTGTTGTTTACTTACTTACAGTTAGCTTTTTCTACATTTGTATGTGAATTACTACAGCTACGATCACCGATTTTGTTTACAACCTAAACCAAGTCAAAACTTGACAAAAACCAAGATGAATCCGTGTAAACAATACTTCGGCTTGGTGGTGTCTTAGTCCTCCGTAGAACGCAAATAAACCAATCATTTTACACTACCACCAAGGCACCAGGCCATCAATGTGGCTGTCTGAGTGGATTATAAACCCCGAATAAGGTTTAGGATTATAATGCTAAGTTGGATTTTGAAATTAACACTTATAATCAAATGATGGACCTGCAAGTATAATCTCACATGAGACAAACCTGCAAGTGACTTTTTTTATAATCAAATGTCGTGGTGATAAAAGAAGATATTGCAAGAGAAAATAAACATCATTGTAACAAAACAAACAAAGCTAAGATAAAGTAAAGAGAGAAGCAAAGCAAACAAAGGATACATCAAAAGATCTCTCGTCAGAGAAACATAAAGAGAAAGAGATTTGTTGTAGTTATCATTACCCTCTCTAAACTTCCTTCGTTTTACATGTTGACTCTGCGTCGGTTCGTCACCAGTTCTGGATTTCCCTTCTTCATCATCGCTACGAACTCTTCGTAGTTTATTTTCCCGTCCTGACAGATTTTGAATTCACAAAAGTGAGTGCGTGTTATTAACAAGACTAATGCATATAATAAATGTGTGTATGACACGTACACGATCGGTGTCAACTTCAGCAATGATCTCTTTGATGGATTTGTCATCACCCATGTTGTATTTCTTCATGGCCTGCTCTAGCTCTTCCATTGTTATGTACCTAAATAACACAAAATCAAAAGTGTGAAGACTTTGTTACTAAAGAGGTAGCTTACTAATGTTTTTTATTACCCGCTGTTGTCCTTGTCGAAGTACTGGAAAGCAGTGTACAAGTGATCCTCACGTTCGATTCTGTTCATATGCATTGTCGCTGATATAAACTCCAAGTAGTCAATCGATCCATCTCCATCCATATCAGCCTATAAACCAAAAACCAATAATAATAAGCCTTTTGGTTTATCCAGTGGGGGAGAAAACACCAGAGACTTACTGCTTCCATTAACTGTCTTATTTCAGCCTCAGAGATCTTATTGCCAAGCTTTGGGAGACCGGTTCTCAACTCCTCCAAGGTGACTATTCCGTTTTTATCGGTGTCTAGAGCTTTGAACATCTCTTTCAGACCAATGATTTCTTCTTCAGACAGGTTCTCTGCTATGACCTTGAGTGCCATCTTCTTTAGTTTGTTCATCGCTCTGAACTGTTTCATCCTGGACAACACAGCATTGTCAAGCGGTTTGTCTGACGCCTCTCCGTCTTCTTTAATCCACGGATGATCTGCGTATGTATCAAAAACGTGTAAAAGAACAGTGTTTAATCATCAAAACAAAGTTACCAAGTGGTCTTACTCAACACTTCGCTAGCTGTAAGCCGGTCTTTAGGGTCATACTTCAACATTCTCTTCACAAGATCTTTGGCACCAGCCGACACCGTTGGCCACGGATCAGCTGAGAAGTCAAGCTCTCCTTTTAGAATAGCATCAAAGATCCCTGTCTCATTTTCTGCACAACAGAAACACATTCATGTTCCACTGTTTTAAACTCTCTTCTCAAACAAGATGAAGACAAGTAATAGTACCTCCCCAAAACGGCGGGACACCGCTGATAAGGATGAACAGAATCACACCGGCACTCCAGATATCAGCCTCTGGTCCATAGTTCCGTTTCAAAACCTCCGGGGCCACATAGTATGCACTCCCAACAAGATCCTTAAACTTATCTCCTGCATTCAACACAATCAAAGTTACACCACATATGAAAGTAATAGAGTCCATTCTCAAATTAGCCTAACCTGGTTTAAAGAAGACGGATAGACCAAAGTCTGTAGCTTTCAACGGAGAGTTCTCATCTTTGCTCAGGAAGAGAAAGTTCTCAGGCTTTAAATCACGGTGCATCACACCCATAGAGTGGCAACTATGCACAACCATCACCATCTGCCTGCACAAATCGGCAGCCGCTCTCTCCGTGTAATGGCCTTTAGCTATGATCCTGTCGAAAAGCTCCCCTCCTTCGCACAGCTCCATTATCAGATTCACCGAGTGTCTGTCCTCGTAAGCTCCCTTCAAGTCCACTATGTTCCTACAAATCAATGCACCAATATGTTATGTTCCCCTGACATACACTAATCATTTCTAGAGTAACATATGTTCTCATTAGTCACTACCAATATTCTAAAAATCAGTCTAGCTGGCGCCTATACGTCCCCAACTCGCCAAATCGGATCTAAACGAAACGATTTTTAGAACTAGGTACTCCCCTAATCAATAATCTTATATAAAACAACTAACTACATCCTAGCGATTTTTAGAACATTGGTCATTACTATTGGATCTTGACAACTAACTACATCCTAGCGATTTTTAGAACATTGGTCATTACTATTGGATCTTGACAACTAACTACATCCTAGCGATTTTTAGAACATTGGTCATTACTATTGGATCTTGACAACTAACTACATCCTAGCGATTTTTAGAACATTGGTCATTACTATTGGATCTTGACAACTAACTACATCCTAGCGATTTTTAGAACATTGGTCATTACTATTGGATCTTGACAACTAACTACATCCTAGCGATTTTTAGAACATTGGTCATTACTATTGGATCTTGACAACTAACTACATCCTAGCGATTTTTAGAACATTGGTCATTACTATTGGATCTTGACAACTAACTACATCCTAGCGATTTTTAGAACATTGGTCATTACTATTGGATCTTGACAACTAACTACATCCTAGCGATTTTTAGAACTAGGTACTCCCCTAATCAATAATCTTATATAAAACAACTAACTACATCCTAGCGATGTTTTGAAAATTGGTTATTAGTCTTGGGATCTTGACCGCCTTTCATATTCATTTTAGGAAACTCTCGAAATAAAATTACCTGTGACCACTTAGATGGTGCATAATCTGGACTTCGCGGCGAACGTCTTCAATGTCGTCACGGTGGACGAGGCGGCGCGTGGGGATCGACTTGCAGGCGAAGAGTTTTTTGGTCTCTTTGTGAGTGACGAGATACGTGACTCCGAACTGGCCACGACCTAGCTCCTTGCCGAAGTCGTACGTTCCCCTGACATTCTCCATCGGACGGCCTAAGATCCGACCGTTCTGCTGAGCAGATGCGGCGGAGCGGGATCCGCCGGTTGAGGAAGATCCGACGGGTGCGGAGCCAGAACCGGAAGATCCGCGGCGCCCTCCGGAAGGTTGGACATGGTGGACGACGTTGGTGGAGGAAGAGGAGGACGGTGGCGGACCGGAGGATTTGGACTTGCTGTGTCTGTGTCCCATTGCCGAACGAACTTTGTTTTTCTCTGAGTCAATAAAGTCAACTGAGAGGCAAAAGATCCGATGGTCCGAAGATGAACACGGGAAGATGGAGACTACGTGGCGTGTTTTTATTGGCGTATAGCTGGAGCAATTAAAACCGCGTATTTTTGGAAAAAAAATATTATAAAACGACAAATTATTTTCCCACTGGAGTATAAACTTAAGTGAATGAATGAGAAAAGGTAAAATCTTCTATTTATGTATACTTTTACGATAATTCAATCTTTTGCAATTTGAGATTGAAAATAAAATAAAATTATTGCTAGGTTTTAATCCTCTAATTACAAATGACCGTATGATAACTATTTTATAAAAGCCTCTAGACTGACTAGAAGGTTTACTCAGTCAACAATTTGGACCAAGACATGAATCACAAAACAACAGTTCTTATTAACAGAAGAGAAGAGTCAAAAGTTTCAGCTTATCTGACACTAGCTTCTTTGAGTTTTCGGATCCTGAAGGCATGGGTTTACTCTGTACTCTCAGAACAGCTTCATGGAGCATTCATCAACAGAAAGAGAGATAGAGATCTCTATTGAAAAGATCTTCCAAGTACAACTCCGCTAAATATAATAGCACCAAACCACTTGTTTGACACAAATCTATTGCAAACATCAAAACCAGAGAAGTGTTAGCTTTTTTCACATATTGAACATTCATCAAAAGTGTTACATACTTTCTACTGCAGTCAGGGCGAGATGAAAAGTCAGCTGTCCCTATTTGCCATCCTAACTGTCCCGATGCAGCCACCAGTGACGCGTAGTATTGCCACCCTTCATCATCAGATCAAGAAACCAAAAGTAAAATAAAATAGTGTAGATTGAACTGGGAATCACAAAAGAAGCTTTGTGGCAGTTCAATGAGTAGTACCGAGATCTGCACTCAGTCCAGAAAGTGCAAGCAACCCCATGGATGCTGTGCCAAATCCAGTTAGCCAAAGCTTTGTGTTATCACCGAACCTAAGAGCCGTAGACTTCAAGTCAGCTGTCCCTATTTGCCATCCTAAGTGTCCTGAAGCAGCGACCAGTGATGCGTAATATTGCCACCCTTAATCATTACAGCAAGAAACACAAAATAAAAAAGAATGTGGATGGAATTTGGAATCACAAAAAAGAACTGAACCGTTGTGAAGTTCATTGAGTTACCGAGATCTGCACTCAGTCCAGAAAGTGCAAGCAACCCCATGGATGCTGTGCCAAATCCAGTTAGCCAAAGCTTTGTGTTATCACCGAACCTAAGAGCCGTAGACTTCACACCAACCTTCACATCATCTTCTTTGTCCTGGAGAATAGCTACTCTGTTACTTTTCATAATCTATGAAAGTTAAAAGTTAAGAACAGAGTTGAATAATACCTGATGTGCATAAATAGTATCATAAACAAGAGTCCAGCAGATTCCAGAGAGATACAGAGGGAGCACAACAGCTGGCTCTACGCTTCCTTTAACTGCAGCCCATCCTAACAATGCTCCCCAGTTTATTGTCAATCCTAAAAATGCTTGAGGCTGCAATCACAATCCAAGAATCTATAATAAACAAATAAACCAAGAAGATAACATACTGACTAAATTTGAGAAGCCTTAAATTACCCAAAATGTAAACCTCTTCATAAGCGGGTAGGAGAAGACAAGGAACAATGATGAAGCCCCTAACAGACGGCTGCACAATATATAGACTGAGACGAGCTCAAGTAACTCAATCACAAAACCAAAGGGAAGGCATGACTTTATCTCTTCAAAAATTTAAACCTGTAATTGTTAAGTTGGAGAAGAATCCCTAAGCCTAGAAGCAATTGTAGCACAAGAAATTGAAGCCCTTGGAACGGTGTCAAAAGACCACTGGCTATAGGTCTTAATCTTGTACGATCAACCTGGATAGAAAATGCATTTAACATAACAAAGATTTATAACATCACTTAGTCTTTTGTGAACAACAAAACTGACCTTTGTATCAATGTCCTGATCAAGCAGATCATTTATAGTACAGCCAGCACCTCTAAGAAGTATAGCTCCGCAACCAAACAAACCCATCATTTTAAAACTAGGAAGGCTCCCAGGATCAGCAGCCAACGCAATTGACCTAATACAAGAACGAAGCTGAATCTCAAAAAGTGAAATGTCTTCACTCAAAGGGAAAGTAAAAAACTTACGTACCACATACAAGGCCAAGCAAGCAACCAAGTGCCAATAGGTTTATCCAAACGAGCAAGCTTAGCATAACCTCTAGCTCTTTCTGGTAAATACAAATCTATCCAAGAAGAATCTTCCTTAACACCACCAAAACCACTCATCTCCTGACGACCCCTTTCCAAAACCAAAGACGACGACCACATTCCAGCAACCAATCTATTAGCTTGGTGGTTATGATGATTCCACAGAGTATACTTAGACAAAGGGTTGATGTAGTGTGTAATAGTAACAGGTGTGGACAAGTATATATGTTGTTGAGAGTGGAATACAGAGAGAGTTGCCGAGACGGTTGGTTTCAACAACCGTCTTGAAACACGGGACAGCACAAAAAACGCCATCTTCGAAATAGAAAGCTTTGCCTGCAAGAAAAATAAGAGTTTCAAAAACGCCAAACAAAACAAAGACTCCTGTTTCGCTTGTGTCTGTAAAAAAAAAAAATCAAACAAGACAAGACAACATTCTTACGGTCGAAATTCCAGCTAAGACTCTAGAACGTTCGTGACCGTTTCGAGTCACTACATAGGTTCGTCAATGACGAAATCTCAGAGCCTGATCTCGGTTGGTTCTAGATAATTTAGTTCCTTGGACAAAAAAACAAGAAACTACAAATCGAACTCAACAGACTGGTCGGATGATGAGGAAGAAGAATGGGAGTGGAAGCTTACCGGCGGCCAAACAACGACTCCGGTGTGAATGAGAAACTATCTGAATTCCGAGCTAGAGACTTCTCCAGTAACTTAGATGGATCATTAATGGGCCATGCATTGTTCTCTATTCCAGTAACTAGGCCAGCAAAAGCTTGGGTGTGGGCTACTGAAGAACCAAAATTATAATAAAATGATATATTTTTTTAAAAAACAAATAGAGAATTACTATAATATCACGTTTGATAAATTTTAAACTCTTTTTTTGACATCAACTTTTACAAAAAACTTATACTGTAAACCAAAACAGGAGTTTTGCATCCATGTGAATGACGAAAAACGGTTGCTACGTGACACTGCGTGCTAGACTGTTCGCCTTTGAATTTTGCATCTGTGGTAAATGAATGATTTCTGATCTCTGAATTGAGGAAACTTTCTTTCTGGGTCTTGATATCTTCCAAATAACTTTCAAAAGCTGGTTATTCTTCTGGTTCCGAAACCATCTTCACTAATTGAGAACAGTCTGTTGCAAACGTAACCTGAAACTGACATAAGTTTTTCATACACTCTATTGCCCAAAGTAGCGCTTCCACATCTGCATGAAGAGAAGAAATACTAGCCCTGACATTTCTTGCCCCCATCAAACCATCAAAATCTTCTACAATATTATACCAACCTTGTCCTGAAAAAGATCATTCTTTTTTCCAAAAACCATCTGTAAAACACCATCGTCCTGGAATTGACGGTAGGATCGCGACCTCTGTGTGTGGTGTTTCCCTCTGTGTGTTCAACAACTATGCCTCAGCCCAAAGTGTTGATTCTGTTTCTGCTAGCTTAAGCGTTTCCCGGGTATCCATATCTAAATTACTGAAAACTTTATTATTCTTTCTTTTCCAAATATACCATAGTATCCATGTAAACTGATGATCATCCATTTGCGAAAGAACTCTCCAAAAGAGATGATACATGTTTGTGAAGAGAGAACTAGTTGGAAAATTAGCTGGATTTGATGGTATCTTTGAGAGCGCTCAAACTTGAAGTGCTGGAAAACATTCAAAAAACACATGGTTTATCGATTCCTCTGAAGCTCCACATTTAGCACCACATATGTTTCTTGTATTCCTCTCGCTCGCAGATTTTTCTTAACTGCTATACACCCTAACACCAAGTGCCATAAAAAATGTTGTATTTTCGTTGGACACTATACTTTCCAACAGAACAAAATTAATTTGATTATTAGATTAAAATTTGTAGAACAAAATTAAATTTACAATATTAATATCATATGAATGAGATATTGAGTGAATATCTCACCCAATGAAAACGTTTTTATGATCAGCCATGATGATGAAACACATTAGTGGGTCTAATCAACACAATAATAGCACAAGGCTCTTTCCAGAGCATGATTCATCAGATTTTTCGAGCTTTTTCGAGCTTTGTGGAATCCATATGTCATTAAGTGAAAAAACTTGTAAAACCAACCAAAACATTTCATTTATACAACTCAGTATTTGGTGAAGACACGTAAGCTTACAACTTCATCCCAATGAGGAATCAATCCATTCGACATCTTTATAGCTATCTTTAGCATAATCAAAAGCAGAGAGAAGCTGAACCAGAAGCTTGGCGATGTTTTCCACATGAGGAGCCAGATCAATGAGTACCCAGGGATGGCTTTAGCTTTTAAGATCGCTTTTGAGTTTACCTGGATTGAGATGGACCTGTACGTAACCTGCGGGTTGCTCTAAGCCGCGTCCGTAACCCGCAGTGAAGCTCTCCAATCTTTGATTCTCATTCATCGCAATCGGCAGTTGCTCAGCCACCACAAACTCCGTCTTCACTGTGGCGTGCTCTGGTGCGCGCCAGGAACCTCACCGTTACGGTAATATTTAGTCATTCATTTGTTTTTCAATCCTGAAATAGCGACTATGAAGCATAAAGAAGTTTTTATAATAGAGTATTTAGGCCATGGAGGCGATGAAAGGTGTTTTGTATAAGAAGATTAATGTTGTGAAGAATGTGGAGGAGCTGATGAAATTTGAGCCTCATGAAATTTATTTGAGCTGATTTTCTCAAGTTTTTTCGTAACACTAAATGTGTTCTCACCTTTTCAGTGCTCTTGAGAATGATCTTTAATGAAACTGAGATTTCGAAATTGTGAGATCTTTTGTGGGACAATCTTTTGTTTGGCAAATTGGGAGATGAAGGTTCTAAAACTAAAACAAAATTGCAGTCCAGGACCATGAGTAGGCCCGATTAACCACAGTTTGTAAGTCTTCTTTATTTTTTATGTTTTCAATGTCTAAATGTGAGAGACATCGAAGAAGTAAGCGAAAGAGAAAGTAACATCTGTGATTTTGATGGCCTTAAGAGTTAATGGTGAAGCTATATCATCCGAGAGAATCTAAGTATGAAATCTCTAATATTCCTTCCTTCAACCTTTTTTGCTGGTTTTGATATTTGTTTTTTCTTGCCATAATTTATGTAGTCATAATGTTTACCTTTAAGGAGGCTGTGTACACATTTCCTCTTAGTGTTGGAAATGTGTTTAGGTCTTTTGGACTTTCTCATGAAATTGTTAGAAGAAGATTTCCTATACGTCATGTGCACATTAGTAATGAAATTGTAGAGTTTGATATTTTAATCAATGATTTACTTTCTATTATCAATATACGAAAAATAAATAGACAATAAGAAAACTAAAATTTCTTTTACTTTTTACTAGGTTTCAAGTTTTAGAACCTCTGCATAAGATTCTCCATGAATCATGAGAACTGATTCTGGAAAGGAATTTGTTCTTATTTTTCATGTTGAAAAGTATTATGTAGATCATATAGTTTCTTTTTTAAAGAAAAAAAAATTTCATATATTTAAGTTGTTTTCAAACTCAGGTTGATGTTCGATCCATATGCTAAAGTTGTATATGACTATCTCAGATTAATAAAAAGCACCGTAAAATCTAAAGTGTGAATGTATATTGTAGGTGCACATACGGTATACCTTTCCAAGCTAGCACATTTTTTTCAAGAGGATTTTGGTGAGTTTTCTATTAAAAAAAACACCTATGTAACCCCTTAAAATGCCACCTTATCAACGCTTATTATTATAAGATAAATTTTTTATAATATCTAGTGGTGTGTATGCTTTTTGAAATTGTTTAAGCAAATTTGATACACTATCAAGAGTTACAGAAATTACATTATCAGATTAGCTTAATACTAATTCTGTAAAAATACAAAATTTATATAAAATCTCTGTCTGCGGCGTAACGCGGGTATTAACCTAGTTTATATATCAATGAGTTGATAGTTGAACACTTTAGATTAGATACGTAACTTTAGATTGAACACATTTTTTCAAGAGGATTTTGGTGAGTTTTCTATTAAAAAACCACCTATGTAACACCTTAAAATGCCACCTTATCAACGCTTATTATTATAAGATAATTTTTTTATAATATCTATTGGTGTGTATGCTTTTTGAAATTGTTTAAGCAAATTTGATACACTATCAAGAGTTGCAGAAATTACACTTTAGATCTAATAATGATGTACCTGTAAAGGCCGACACAGGATGATCCGCTAGTTTTCTTTTTATAAATTGTAAATACCATTACCATCTAATGAGCAAAAGTACAAGAACATCACATAATGCAACTTGAGAACAAAATTGCTTGATAAAGCAAAATGCTTGTACAAGCCCCCAAAAAGTTTTAAAAGGCTTGTAGAAACTCATAGGACTAATCTAAGGATGTTCCTAGCTTAATGCTACCCAAATTGAAGTGAAGGCTAGGCACAAAACCTATGTGGAAATAAAATGGATGATCTACTACAAATAGTGCCACTGCCCTTTATTGTCGTCAACACATAGTTTTTACAATCATTGCACGTTTAACATACATGCATACGTGATTGCGACTTATGTATCATTTTCTCTCTCTGAATATCATCTCGCTATAAGATTTCATTCAGTAAATTAAATTTACTAGTCCCATTTAATTTAACAAAAAGAAATGCTCGTCCAAATTAACCAATACCAATACCACTATCACTAGATATGTGTTTTTTTTTTTTTTGGAACACATCACTAGATATGTGTATATATGGGAAATTTAAAATTAATTAACGTATCATTACATAGAACACGATAGTTAGAGTCATTCAAGTTTTATTGAGCATGTTCATTCAAGGCTCTTAAGTATGGCTCTTAGGCTAATAAGTAATCAAAATAAATGAAAAATGGTAATTAATTTAGGAGTCGGGTCTTAATTAAACGTTTCAAGACACGCTTCTTAGTGGACGCGTGTTGATAGGGCATTGGAGATGTGATTTTGGTCGGTGAAGAAAACTTCAACCCGACGAAGGATGTGTTCTCTCTTCCCCGAAGTCGACGATGACCACACTATCATACACCGACGTCGATTGCAACCTCGGACCGACAATCGTTGAACATATCTAGTCTATTGATTGTGTGATTGATTGTTAGATGATGGACCTGGATCTCTCCTCGAAGGAGGTAGGAGGAAAGAGCCGTTATGGATTCTCTAATCCTCTCTGTCTTGGCGCGCGCTCTCTCTCTCTGTCTCTCCATAGTTCCGTAAAACTTCTCACTTTCACAGTTTGTGTCTGTGCGATAATGGCCATGTCTGAGCTTTCAACCCCCAAAACGACGTCGCCTTTCCTCCGCTCTTCGTCTCAGCTTCGCCTCTCCTCCAAGTTGCATCTTTCAAACCAGTTTCGCCATCTTCTTCTTCCTCCACCTCTCCACACAACTTCCATCTCCAAATCTCTTGCTCTGTTTTCTCAGAAGTAAGTCTCTTTACACTCTTCAAATAAAGTTTCAACCTTTATCTGATCATATGCTTGTTTTGAATTTATGTTAAAAGTAGCCAAGCACCTGTCGCGGTTCAAGAAAATGGGTCGGTGAAGACGAAGAAAGAGTGTTATGGAGTGTTCTGCCTCACCTATGACCTCAAAGCTGTAATCTTTACTTTCTCTCTGTTTCAGTTGTAAAGTTTCAACCTTTAAAACTCTTTGTTCTTTGATTTTGAGTTACCAAACGTGTGTGTTTACAAGAGGAGGAGACTTAATCATGGAAGAAGATGATCAATATCGCAGTCTCAGGTGCTGCAGGCATGATTTCAAACCACCTTCTCTTCAAAGTAAGTCCTTCCTTTAGATTTGATTACTTTACTTACCAATCATTTGATCTTATCTTATTGTTTTCCTTGTGTAGCTTGCTTCAGGTTCAGTGTTAGGACCAAACCAGCCCATTGCTTTGAAACTTCTTGGATCAGAGAGATCAATCCAAGCCCTCGAAGGTGTTGCAATGGAGCTGGAGGATTCCGTGTTCCCCTTGTTGAGAGAAGTTGATATAGGAACATATCCATATGAAGTGTTTCAAGATGTGGACTGGGCTCTTCTGATTGGTGCAAAGCCTTGAGGACCTGGAATGGAACGTGCTTTGTTCTGACCAAATATAACGTATACATATTTCGCCTTGATGAAAGGCTATTATAGTCTCGTTTGAGTTACTTCTATTGTCCTTTCTCTGTATATGCTTTTTTTTAAGAACCCTTAATTGGGTTCTACCATTGGAGCACTCAAAATCATTGTTTCTTAACAAAAGTTCTTAACTTAAGTTTATTACTTATATATTCACTAAGAACCCAATTAGAGGTTCCCCCATTGAACATGCTCTTAGACCATCTTACAAGAACCAAACGAACTCCACGTACAAGACCACACTTATTCATTATTATATTGAAAACACCTTAATAAGTAAATTGAGATAGTGATGACTTGATGGTGATGGTGATGGTAATTGTGATTGTGATGTTGATTAAGCTTTGTGGACGTGCTCCTGCATCTCAGCAACCATGCTCTTGACGAGTTTCATGTAGCTACTTGGTTCGGGGACTTCATCGTTGCGCTTCTCCCAGATCATAGTGATTTTTCCGACGCAACTATCTTCAGTCTTGGGAATAAATTGGACGACGATGTCACAAACCTTGAAATGCTCCATCACGTGACCTTCAAGTCCTCTAGCCGTCATTGTTTTATTCTCATCGTCTATCTCTCTCTTCTCCTTGTATACCTCCTGTTTTCCATCTTTATATGCATGTGGTCATTAATTAAATTTAGGTCATGTTCATATGCAATGACACACTTATGAGCTGCTGTATATTTAAACTTAGATGTGTCGTATATATAAAATATTAAATGTATATTGAGAAAATTAGAAGGTATAAGTAAATAAATACCCAACGTGTAGTTCCAAATCTTGATACCCCCGTGAGAGTCCCATTCGCCCTCGTGAACGGTAACATTTTGAATGTGGTGGCCAATGGTATCAGGGAAGAGATGATTCTCGCTCTTCACCTCTTGTAGTGTTTCTCCGCGGTCCCTTTTAAAGGAACCTCCGTCACGTATGTTCCCGACGTCGCCATTTCTCTCTCTTGTTTTAAAGCTTCAACTCTCCTTTTTTGGTTTGTTTGATGAAATAACTCTTGTCTTCGCCATGATTTATATAGTGAATGTGACAGTCAAAACATGGTTTCTACCGTCTCTTTGATCAATCATTTTTCAAAAATCCATCATTTGATAGGGCATGCTAGAATCTTCGGTTCTTTTCTTTTAACAGAAATTAATGAGCTACATAAATGAAACCACCTTCCAAGGGTAATCAAATTCACGATCGCATTTATCAATGTAGGTAGTAGTTGGCACGGGATTGTTTTAATATATAACCAATCATTCCCATACACACATTTATCGTGTGTATTTCTTCTCCTTTTTCTTTGAGTAGCTTTTTGACACCATTTAAATTTACTACACAGATTGATAATTTTTTCACCTCTTGTTGGACTATAATGAAGTTCCACTTCCAACGGAATTCTAGGCTTCAGTGAGAGGAATCCAAACCTTTTAGAGTGCTCATTCGTTACGTTTCACAACTGTTGTGCAACTTTCAGATCATTCTCACTTGCATATGGTGCATTCCGCAGCATTTTCTTAAAGTTGGTAATTAACTGCGTTTGAATGCTTCGTTAGTATTTTAGAGAAACTCGAGATGGCTAAGCTCCAAATATTGAGAATGAGCGAAACAAACTGAAACAAACCACCAAAAGCTCTCTTATCTCCTCATCAAAACACCAATGTAAAGAGCTTTTTGTTTCTCCTGTTTCGTAACTAGACTTTAGGTCAAACTGTCCTCTTTTACAAATTTGTTTTTGGGTAATAGACATAAGTCCGTTTTCATATGGAAGCTGTGTCGTGGCGCCCTTCCATTGGGAACTAATCTTCAGGGCCGTGGGATTATCACAGACGGCTCTTGCCCACACTGCACTCAGCCGGAAACAGCCCCCTGCATCTGTTCTTCCTTTGCCCTTTCGCAAGACAAGTGTGGAACCTTGCTCCTTTCCACTCAGTACCGGACTTCGCCACAGCCACCTCACTCCATGATTGCTTTGCATTCATGTCGACTCTGCGATGCTTACCGCCAACGGGTATTTCAAGCAACCTCTCCCCTTGGATCCTCTGGGGATCTGGACATCACGAAACCTGCTTTTGTTTGAGAATAAGTCAGTTACGGCGCGATCTATGGTAGTGAATGCAGTGGTAGCAGCTCGCGAATGGCTATTTGCGCAGGTGGTAAACACAACAAAGAGCTCTCCTACACAAACAGGTAATGAGACACCCCCTACCAACCCTGATGTGATCTACTGCAATACGGATGCGGCATGGTCTGTTTCAAGAAGAGCAGGGCTCGGGTGGTGCTTCAAAAATGCAGCTCATGGCGTCTACTCGGAAGGCTCGCGGGCAATCGATCACATATCCTCTCCCCTCATGGCGGAAGCGCTGGCTATGAGGGAAGCAATGCAGGAAGCTAAGCGCACATCTCTCCTTAGCGTCTGGTTTCGAACCGACTCACAAGAGCTCGCGAGAGCTATAAACTCGAAGTCATATCCGGTGGAGCTTTTTGGAGTTCTCATGGATATCGAGCTACTATCTTCATCCTTCTCATTTGTCTTTATCTCTTTTATTGGTCGCGAACACAATTGTGTAGCAGACTCCCTTGTGAAGTCTGCTCTCTAAAACCATGTCTCGACTTTGTATTGAACTACCCGTTTAGATTTATAAATCAGTTGGTTGCCAAAAAAAAAATATATATAAGTCCGTTCATAAAGAAAGCATCTAAAATGCATAAACGACATGAAAGTGATTACGTCTTCAAAACGTGCAATATATAAAACGCTTTTCATTAAATTCTATATATAGAGAGACTTATATATGCAAGTTTATTTATACTTGTATTTATTTGATTCATCATTGTTTTCAGTCATTATCTGGTTGCTTAATGATATGTACTAATGTTGCCGTAGTATAATTCAAAACGAAAGACCAATAGTGTGCATGTGTAGTTTATATACAAAAAGGTATTACAAAGATCATTTGTTATTGCATATCTTCAACCAATATTTACTCTTTAATAGAATATACTAGGTTAAGATCCGCGCCTTGCGCAGGATCAACATTATATATATAAATTATTTTATGTATTAAATATTTTTACATATTATGAAATAATTAATATATATTAAATAATTAAAGTTCAGTAACTATTAAATATATAATTAAATTGGTGCGAACATATAAATCAATTTTATTAATCCAAAAAAAAAAATTTATATTTGGTAGGATATGTAATTAAATTTAAATGATACTAACATAGATAATATATTTTAGTATATTTTTAATATTAATGTCTATTAAATGATGATTTCTACTCATATAATTTTTTGATCATTTATATCTTTTGTAAAAAAAATTAAAATACTGATAACAAAATTTTCATTGTGGGATTAATAGTTTTAGTAATTTATAATTTTAAAAAAAA
>NC_027754.1:43032193-43035645 GCF_000695525.1 Brassica oleracea var. oleracea
GATCATAAAATTTGAATGTGAGACTCTTAACAGTTTTAGTAATTTATAGCCGTTTGTAAAAATTCAAAATATAACATATACATAAAAATCTAAATTTTTATTATATGGTTATTGTGGTTGTTTAATTTATTTAATAGTTTAAAATTAAACAAATATGATAGAAGATACACTGTTTTTTTATCAGATCTTTATTATTCAAAATCATTAATTGTCATATTAGGCAATTCCGTAAATTTTATTTAAAAAAATAATAAAGTACATTAATGATGAATTTATTGTGAGTTTAATAAAAACCTTATTATATAATTAGATGAACCAACATATTTCTCTAATAATTCTAAAAATCATCGTAGTGATGACATGTGGCTACAAAAAGAAGTCGTAATGCTTTTCAAATAATATATAGGGGATAAAATATATATGATGGAGTTTGATCCAATATAATTCCTAGCACGGCGGTGCATTAAATTGTTCAGATTGGGTTGTAACTTTTTAGTTGGCCGCATTGGGATTTGTAGTCTTTAAATTAGAAATGCATGATTTTGCGAGATCTAATTATTGGCCATACCTAAAATATGTACTTTGTTTAGAGAAAGTACTCCCTCCGTTTCACAAAGATAGACTTTTTAGTATTTTCTCACATATTAAAAAATATATTAAACTACTATAATAAATGTATAGTTTTTTGTAATTTTTAATAACTTTTAACCAATAGTAATTCAATAAAGTCAATTAATTTTTTTGAACTTTACAATATTTTCATAAAAAACACAAAAAATACATCTTTGTGAAACAAATTTTTTTTCTATAAAGTATATCTTTATGGAACGGATGGAGTATTTTTAGATCATATCAAACAAATTATTGGTCGTATCTTTTCAATGATTTTGATTTGTCATCTACAATATATGTATGTTTATGTTTCAAGAAACAAATTACCAATCACGTTAATTAGGGTAATTAATTGTTGATAGATTCACCATAAGATCATTAGGATACTAAGTTCGAGTTTTCAACTAGGTTTTGATCATGATCGACTGTTATGGATGATTTTATTGATAAGAGTACAAACTCGATAATATATACTGGCAATGTTCAAAGAATCGTTAACAATAAATAACTAATCAGTTGAGGACTACCAGCTAGACAAATTTATGTATTAAAAATATTTGTTACTTATTATATCTTATATTTATATTAAATATTTAATAAAAAAAAAATTAACTTGGATGTAATATTTTTAAAAAAGAAATAAAAACAATTCAATTTATGAAATTTACAGTAAAAGTAAAGTTAATAAAAAGATTAGCACTTGATTATAGATAAATTGATGGTGACAATGATATACTCCATTAAATTGGTCATAATTCATTTTGATATTATTTCACTTGACCAATTTAATTAATTAATATATATTATTATTTTCGAAGTGATTTTTTGCAACGAAAATCTTACGCTAAAAGTTAAAGCAGTTAATATTGTTTATATCCTTAATGAATTAAATATATAAATTAGCTAAAATAATAACAAATTTAGTTTTTTATAAGATAAGTGATTAATATTAATAATAAGAAAAATTATCCAGAATCTAAAAAATATATTTTAAAATAAAAGATAATTATTTTAAAATCAACGATAATTATTTTAAAATCAACGATAATTTCTATATATATTGTGTTTTTATCCTAAAATATTTGTCGCAATAGAACTCTCACATTTAAAGTTAAAGCATTTAATATCATTTATACTCTTAATGAATTAAATATATACATTAGCTAAAATAAAAACGAATTTAGTTTTTATAAGATAAGTGATTAATATTAATAATAATAAGAATAATCTAAAATCTAAAAAAATATATTTAAAAATAAAAGATAAGTATTTTAAAATCAATAATAATTCCTATATATGTTGTGTTATTATCCTAAATATATATTTTAATAACAAATTTATATTAATCAATATAATTTCTTAATTTATATAATTGAAAAGATAAGATAAGTGATTTCTAAGATTTATCTAATAATGTTCAATATAGTGTAAAAAAATTCAAAAAATTATAATAAGTAACCATTGTCAAAAAAAATATAATTTATCATTATAATCGTTTATTTAGTAATGTATATATTAATACATAATTATAAAATGCTTATGCCCACAAGTGCGGATGAAACACCTAGTTTAGATTAATTTAAACTGATTTGAACTGATTTAAACGCTTAAAAATTGATTTTGAGTCATTTAAATTGAATTTTCTACAAACGTTAGAGCTTGACCCTGTATTCGGTCCCTTTATTGTCGTCAACTCATATCGGGATAAGATATCGAAACAAACATTTAATCAGTAAAATTTACTTATCGGATTTAACGTACAAAAAACGGTCGTCCAAATTAATCAATACCACTAGGCAGTTGATATGCGTATATATATGAAAAATTAATTGTAAATTAATTAAAGATGAAGAACATGCATTATTCTTAAGTATCATTACATAGAAGTAGAACTCGATACAAAAACATGCCCAAGAGAAAAAGCAACCTTACAAAAACAAACGGTTTCACAGAAATGAAACTCCGCGTACAAGACCACACCTTATTCATTTAGCACAAAAAAAAAGACCACACTTATTCATTATTATATGGAGAACACCTTGAAAGTACATCGAGAGAGTGATAATTTTGATGGTGATGGTGATAATAATGATGATGTTGATTAAGCTTTGAGGACGTGGTCCTCCATGTCTAGAACCATGCACTTGAGGAGTTTCATGTAGCTGCTTGGTTCGGGGACTTCATCGTTGCGCTTCTCCCAAACCATAGTGATTTTGCATATGCAACTATCTTCAGTCTTGGGAATAAATTGGCCGACGAGGTCATAAACCTTGAACAGCTCCATTACATGACCTTCAAGTCCTCTAACCGTCATTGTTTTATTCTCATCGTCTATTTCTCTCTTCTCCTTAAATACCTCCTGCTTTCCATCTGTATATGCACGCGTTCATTAGTATATTTGGGTCATATTCATATGAAATGATGCAATAAATTCTCAACATGATCAGGATTGTAACTTGAGCAGTATATAGTACTATCATAACCGCGACACACGTAGCTGGTGTATAATTCAACTCACATGTGTTGTATGTATTAAAATGTTAAATCAATCAATACCCAATGTGTAGTTCCAAATCTTGATACCCCCGTGGGAGTCCCATTCGCCGTCGTGAACGGTAACATTTTGAATGTGGTGGCCGATGGCATCAGGGAAGAGAAAATTTTCGCTCTTCCACCTCTTGTAGTGTTTCTCCGCCGTCCCTTTTAAAGGAACCTCCGTAACGTATGTTCCCGACGTCGCCATTTCTCTCTCTAGTTTTTATGCTTCGTCTTTCCTTTTTGGTTTCTTTGATGGTATAATGATATTCCGTGTTTTTAACGGTTTTAAACTCGTTTTGGAG
>NC_027754.1:43035745-43038691 GCF_000695525.1 Brassica oleracea var. oleracea
CCCCTACTACTGTTTTCTCGATGGCTACTCCGGGTTCTTTCAGATACTCATTCATCCAGAGGACCAAGAGAAGACAACATTCACCTGTCCATACGGTACTTTTGCCTACAGGAGAATGCCTTTCGGATTGTGCAATGCTCCTGCCACTTTCCAGAGATGCATGATGTCGATCTTTACTGATCTTATTGAGGACATTATGGAGGTTTTTATGGACGATTTCTCAGTCTACGGTTCTTCATTTAGCGACTGCCTTGCTAATCTGTGCAAGGTGCTGGAAAGATGTGAGGAGAAGAACTTGGTGTTAAATTGGGAGAAGTGTCATTTCATGGTGAAAGATGGCATTGTTTTGGGTCACAGGATATCAGAGCAGGGTATCGAGGTTGACAAAGCAAAGATTGAAGTTATGACCAGCCTACAGCCTCCCAGGACAGTGAGGGATATTCGGAGTTTTCTGGGACATGCCGGTTTTTACAGGAGGTTTATCAAAGACTTCTCTATGATAGCGAGGCCACTCACCCGTCTGCTGTGCAAAGAAGCGAAGTTTGTTTTTGATGCTGACTGCCTCGCTGCGTTTCAGATTCTCAAGAAGTCTCTAGTCAGTGCTCCCATTGTGCAGCCACCAGATTGGGACTTGCCATTTGAAATAATGTGTGACGCAAGTGATTACGCGATTGGAGCTGTTTTGGGGCAGAGAAAAGACAAGAAACTCCATGTGATCTATTATGCCAGCCGAACGCTTGATGATGCTCAAATCAAGTATGCTACCACTGAGAAGGAGTTGCTGGCAGTAGTTTATGCTTTCGAGAAGTTCAGGTCCTATTTGGTGGGCTCGAAAGTAATTGTGCACACAGATCATGCAGCCTTGAAGTACCTGATGACGAAAAAAGATGCTAAACCGAGACTCTTAAGGTGGATCTTACTGCTACAGGAGTTTGATATTGAGATCAGAGACAAGAGAGGAGCAGAAAATGGAGTGGCAGATCATCTTTCGCGAATGAGAGTGGAAGCTGAAACACCACTGGATGATACATTACCCGAGGAGAATGTCTATGTGATCACCTTGCTGGAGGATGAGTATTTGGATCAGGCTGATTGCTGTGTCATGAGACAAATTCAGGATGATCTACCATGGTTTGCAGACTTTGCAAACTACCTATGTGCTGGAATTGAACCACCGAACCTGAAGGGGTATGAGAGGAAAAAGTTCATGAGAGATGTGAACCACTATTACTGGGATGATCCCTTCCTCTACAAGAGATGCTCAGATGGTTTATTCAGGAGATGTGTTCTGGAGAATGAGATGCAAGGGATTCTTTTCCACTGCCACAGCTCAGAATACGCAGGCCATTTTGCAACATTCAAGACGGTTTCTAAGGTCCTGCAGGCTGGTTACTGGTGGCCTACACTTTTCAGAGACGCCCATGAGTTTGTCTCAAAGTGTGATGCATGTCAGCGGAAGGGAAACATCAGTAAGAGAAATGAGATGCCCCAAAATTTCATCCTTGAAGTTGAAGTCTTTGATGTATGGGGAATTGATTTTATGGGCCCTTTCCCATCCTCTTATGGAAATGAGTACATCCTGGTTGCGGTTGATTATGTCTCCAAGTGGGTGGAAGCAGTAGCCAGCAAGACAAATGACTCTAGTGTTGTCAAGAAAATGTTCAAGACAGTCATTTTTCCAAGATTCGGGATCCCGAGAGTGGTTATTAGTGATGGAGGCTCTCACTTCATCAACAAGACGTTCGATAAACTGCTGAAGAAACATGGAGTAAAGCATAAGGTAGCTACACCTTATCATCCTCAAACAAGTGGGCAGGTTGAAAAATCGAACCGAGAAATCAAGGGGATTCTGGAGAAGGCTGTAGGCAAAACAAGGAAAGACTGGGCTGTGAAGCTTGATGACGCCTTATGGGCGTATAGAACCGCCTACAAGACTCCCTTAGGCACCACTCCTTTTAATCTGGTCTATGGAAAGTCTTGTCACCTACCTGTGGAACTGGAGTACAGTGGTTTTTGGGCAACGAAGTTGATGAACTTCGACATTAAAACCGCAGCAGAAAGGAGGATGGTTCAGTTGAACGAGCTGGACGAGATTCGGTTGAACGCCTATGAGAACACCAAAATCTACAAGGAAAGAAATAAGGCGTGGCATGACAGAAAGATAATCCCGAGAGACTTCGCTACTGGAGACAAAGTCCTTCTGTTCAACTCTAGACTCAAGCTATTTCCTGGAAAGCTTAAGTCTCGATGGTCCGGACCTTTCACCATCACAGAGGTTAGACCTTATAGAGCTGTTGTCCTGGAAGAGAATGGGAGGAAGTTCACAGTCAATGGCCAGAGGCTAAAACCTTACTTCACAGATGCAAAACCCGAAGAAGGAACAAACATTCCTTTAACGGAACCCGATCTCGCCTAAGGACAACAAAATAGTCAGGCTCGCGACTTTAAACAAGCGCTGAGTGGGAGGCAACCCACATGGTTTGATTTTCTTTCTCTTTTGTGATTATATTTTCTTGTGTGAATTGATTTTTGGTTGTGTTTTTAGATGATTTTCAGGCATGTATCACGATCAGGCAGAGATCGATCGATCCTAAAGAAACAGAACGGGCGATCCATGTAAGAGATCGGTCGATCCGACACGTATGGATCGGTCGATCTAAGGCGCTCACGACACATGACGACTAAGGCGCTCACGACACCGCTGCTGGACCTGAGGCAGCGGAGGACTCTGATGATGATGGAGCATTGGAGAGGCGCCTGAAGAGGCGCACTGACCGCAACGCCTGATCGGTAATCTCTCTTGGAATTATTTTCACACCGAGACGGTGTGAAGTAAGTCTGGGGGAGGATGCTACTTATGTACCATATTGCATTATTTCTTTCATTTTCTTAGTTTATCGGATTTGCTTGTTTTTAAAAAACTCTCTACGCATTTTTATCAGACCC
>NC_027754.1:43039057-43069256 GCF_000695525.1 Brassica oleracea var. oleracea
GAAAAGCCGTACGGGTTCATGCACTGGATCGACCGATCCGACCACTGAGGATCGACTGATCCCACGCTCTACGGGCTCCACACGCACCAACGAGCTTTTCACTCCTTTTTACCCACTCCCCTCAATAATGGATTGAAGAACTCGACTTTTGGGACTCAGAAAAGATCAAGGAAGACCAAGAAGGAGATTTACAAGTTCTTGAGAGAGATTTGAGAGTTTTGTAACTTGTTTTGTGTGATTTGTGAAGATTTGTAAAGGAGTTCATCTGAAAACCATTTGGAGAAGATCTTCTGAACCTTTACTCTGTTTTAATACAATCTTATCATGTTTTCTTCATCAAAATCGTGTTGTTCTTGCTTTGTTATGTGTGAGTAGTCATCTAGTTGGGTTTAGGGGTTCTCATAGGGGATTTCTTGATGTTTTGATTCATAAAACGTGTGTAGACTAAGGGATTACGTTTTGGTTCTTCATCTAATGGATTTCTTACTGCTTGAACTGAATTGATCATTTAGTTCATGATATCAGATTGTTTGATGCACCGAAAGTGATTGTTTGAACTTCCGAAAATACTTTAGATGAGCAAAGTGTCCTTAACCCTCGGAAGTTGATGTTATTGCGCTTTGTGAACATATTGAACCTGTTCTTAATGCTTGTTTAGAAATTGAAACTCAGCGGAAGTTAGTGTGGAGATTTCTATAACATAGAGAATTAGCGCTACGGAAGTAGGTTAATTCTAATATCGTGTTTGAGTTCTAGACGGTTCTTAATATATCCCTGTGTCTGCCATTAATTGTATCTTGATTAAAAAGAAATCCCTGAGAATTTCCAATGCCCAACGTTTGTTTTAAAATAGTTTTCAAATTGTTTAAATCATCTTTTTACAGCTTGTTTATGTTTTGTGACACTAAAGAAAATTAAATAAAAAAATATCAAAAATATATCTTCGTTCGCTGTAGCTATTAACTTGTCTGCAACTCTACGTGTGATCATCGGTCCCTGTGGATTCGATCCCGCATTACTACTGCGTACTTTACTGTGCACTTGCAGTTAGATAATCGGGTTAAAATTCGACACATCGTATAACTCCTCTCGTCGCCATGACTTATATATAGTGAATGTGATAATACCGTTCTTTGATCGTTCGCTTGATAGGGTTCTGTTCTTCTTGTTTCAACCGACAATGTTCAATAAACATTAATGAGCAACATAATTGTTATTGTTTATGGGTGACCAAATTTTCTATCTCGCTATAAATATGGGTAGTTGGCACGTGATCATTTAGAAGATAAATCATATGCCCATATACACACTTATGGTGTGTATTCTCCTTTTTCTTTAAGTATATTTTTTACATCATCTTCAACCTAAAATAAAATATATATTCGAATTTGATCCATAACATAGCGGTCCATTAAATAGTTCGGATAAGGTGTAGTTATTTTTTTAGTTGTGCTCCCATTGGGTATTTGGGATCTGATCTGTATAGTCTTTAAGTACAATAGAAATGCATGATTTTTTGAGATCTAAATTATTGGAAGTTGTGAGCCCTGGTGGCAACATCATAGGGATGTAGATAGCTAAAAGTGTTACGCAAGGTCACCGGTATCGATCATATATATCGCTTGTGGTGCCTAAGTTGAAAGCTCAGATGGATAATGATAGTGGAGGATTGACGCTATTGCGAGGATGTTCAAGCACCGTTTTCGTAGTTTATTAAAGTCTTTTTGCTTTAACGTTGTCCCTCGTTTGAAGCTGAACTCTGGTTTATTCGCAATGATATTTGCAATCTATACTATTATTTGCGAAGTGATTTTTCGCAACTTATATAAATAGCACGCGAAGATCATTCTTGACCCTTATATTACTAATTATATCATTTAAAGTGTTATCAACATAATATATTAGCTAGTAACACGTAAACCACTTCCCCCCCCCCCCACCAGCAAAATATAATATATATATATATATATATGTTACTTATTATATAATTAATTTTTTTTTATAATTTGCAGTTAATATTTGTAAACTTGTGTATTTATATAGGTATACTATACACCTAGAACTATATAACGTCCACGCAAAAGATCAGTTGGTATTTTATTTTAGTGTAATTGGCAACTAAGCTTTTATTTATTAGATAATAAATTATAGATTTATATGATAAAATTGGTTAAAATAGAAAAAACGTTTAAAACAAACAAAATTCATATATATATATATATATATATATATATATATATATATATTTATTTATTTATTTATTTATTTATTTATTATTAAAATTTCAATTTATATAACAAAAAGGAATATAGTGATTTCAAATATTTTATTATTAGACTGCATAATTATATTTTTATTATTACATTAGATAATTATTTAGTATATAATATTTTGATAGAAATACTTTGTCATATATAAATGATATTATGTTTGATTTAAAAGTTTTAAAATTATAAACAATAATTTGATACTTGTATTTGAATAAATAATGTATGAACTAATAAGTATTTGTAATATGATTACACCCCCATAATTGGGTAAACCACCTAGTTGATATTTACAATTGATGCCAAAAACAATTATTGGTCATACCTAAAATCTGTATTTTGTTGGTAAAAAAAAATTCTTGGTCATATCTTTTCCACGATTTTGATGTGTCATATATAATATATGTATGTTTCAAGAAACAAGGATTTAGTAATCAAGTTAGGGTGATCTAATGGTTTAAGGATTCACCATGAGATCATTGGATACTAAGTTCGAGTTTTCCGATTTGGTTTTGATCATGAATGACTATTATGGATGATTTTCCTTTTTTTTTTTGCAAAAAATGTGAATTTCATATAAAATGATGTGGGATTGTAACTTGGTACAATAACTTTTAGACAGTAGTCTCAGAATTTTTTTTTTTTTTTTGAGAACAGACAGTCTAGAATTAACCTTCGTAAAAAATATTTATGCGATTACTTCTTCAAATCATTATCTCCTCTTTCCCTTCTTTTTTCTTTATGGAATTTTTTTTCTCTTTTTTTTTGAACAACTATTTATATTGAAAACTAAAATCCTAATGGACGGTTACGATCGGAGAGAAACTCAAAACAGTAAACAATGCGAGAAAAAACAAAACATAAAGGATAGAGATGGCTTCGAAGAGAAGAGACCCATAGAGAAGCTTCACTTATAGTCTTCGAACATGCATTCGAAAGAACGCGATGAAGTCGAAATCGACGTTGAATAACCCAATCAATGGGTTTTGAGAGCAGCTGAAAACTGTCTCTGAAAATGCTTAGATCTCCAAACGTTGCAATTAAGTGCAGAGAGGTTTCCGGAATAGGACTTCACACAGAGTCGTCGGTATTTGAAATGCTCAGTGAGCGGGATGGTGAGAACATCGAAAATATTCGTAGGAGAGAGCTATGGTAGTGAACCGTTAAAACTCGTAAGGCCCGAACACACTTGGCCATAGATGAAGAGCTAAAGCCCATAGCATCAAGGGAGGCTCAACTGTTTGATGAGGCCAATACAAGTGAGATTTTGACGGATGAGGTGCAGGGTCCACTAAGGCCGCCGGGTGAAGGAGACTGAGCCCCCACCGGTGTCAGGTTGTGCTCGCCGGAGGCCTGAGGAGACTCAACGGAGCTTGGCGGATGTGCAACAACAGAGAGACCCCCAGATCTGTTGGGTCTAAGCTCGTGCTGAGCAGATCCGCATTTCTCCCTTGAGCTAAGAGGAGCAAGAGCGACGGCGAGGCATGTGAGTGGATAGACGATGGCGGAGCGGGAAGGAGCAGAGACAATGGAAATTTTCCTCTTTGCCATTAAATTCCTTTGTTTTCTTTGTCACTTTATGCGGTGTGCTGAACTATGTCAATTCAAATGCCAGTTTCTTCACACCTCTTCTAATGATTATCAACTATTGATTTTTTATATTGAGGGAAAACTAAATCACTCATACACTTTCACGATCTTCATTTTTGGAGCGGATGATTGGCAACCATATAAAATACTGTCAAACTCACCCCTTACCTTCCTTCTTCTGTTGCTAATCTGGTTCAGTCTGATTCTTTCTAATCTGAATTATTCTGTTGGGCTGCAACCAAAAAAAACTGGGGTGGGCTTTTGTATCCTTTTTCAACTATTTATCAATTAGAAGAAACAATATACAGTATAGTGTCCGTCAACGGCGACACATCAACAAATTCTTACGTTATTTACTATTTATAAATGTTCTTGTATAGTACTAAAGTTCAACTATATATCGATTCTTTTTTTAGTCAAGCGAGTTAAATTTCGTCTTTCATTCTAAATTATATAATTTGCTGGAAACATTCTTTTGTTCATTAGGGCTTCTATAATCGGAATAACATGAATTATATAAAGCACAAACATACAATAAACTGTAGAACAAAAAAAAAACAAAAACCATACTTATCAATAGTAACACATGTTATCTCTGTGTCAGCACACAGTTTTCAAAATAAAAACATGTAATTAGTTAGTAACATTCATAGAGTTTAATATCCATCTTAACACGGAAATACCTAGCCCCTTGAAATAGATCCGTCACGAATGTGGCGATCCCACGAGCCATGAAGAAATCACCAGTCCCACCAACGACCGATAAATCTCTTGTCGGCTCCATCATCAAGTCTGCGCCCATTATGTTCAATGTGCCTTTGTGTTCCGTCGAGTTAAACACCAAGGTGTAGGAAAACCACGAGTTGAAGTCCGTCTTCATGTCATAGAAATAGAAGCCTTGTGCGCGAGCCACGGGTTCAGAGAGATAGTTCTTGTCCATTGTTATGGGGCCATCAAAGATCACAAACTTACCGAACTTGAAGTTTCCTAATCCCGGAGGGCTCACGATAGCGGCCGAGGTTGCGTTTGCTACGTTGTCGCCATCGTAGAGGATGTCATGGAAGTAGAAAGAGAAATGTTTGCATGGTTTTCTCTGATCCAATGTTTTACGGGACGAATAAACGGTATCGGAAAAGAGTAGAACTAATAAAAATAATGAGAAGAGGGCTTTGAGGAGTTGTTTCTCTGCAAGAGATGCCATAATTAGCTAGAGACGAGTAGTGAGGATATGTAAAATGAAGATCGCCTAAACCCCATTTATATAGAAGTGTTATTCACTTGATTTAATTAAGAGAATTTATTTGGATAAATGAGATAATTTTAAAAGCTTTATGGGTCTTCTAAACGGGTTGTTGATGTTTTCTCATATTATATTTTAAATCAAAATTAGCGTAAGGAGGAAAATCGGGGTTGGTGACAAGTTAATTTCACTTTCTTCAAAGATTTAATGATTAATACTATTAAACCGTTTGGTGATCACTGTTCGGTCCAATCTATAAGCATAAAGTCGAGGATGATAAGACATAAATTGACATACGAAAAGAAAGCGTTAAGCGAAAATTGAAAAAGCACAGTTATTGAAAGAAAAAGTATTTAGGAACATTGCCTTAGTATTACGATTTACGAACGCCCATCACCCATGTGTGGTCCAGTGGTTAAAGTATAGGTGACTTGTGAAATAAATCACCAAACCTAGGCACGTTCAAGCTTTTTTCAACAATTTTTTTTTGAACAATTCAGATAGTGGTTTAGTCAAACAAAACTATCGGTTTAGAATCCACATAACAATATATTTTATACTAACTTATTTTTGTGTTATTTGCGCATTCTAATTTTGCTATTACTATTTTTCAAAATCCAGTTTTGTAGTATCTTAAAGTCTAATCTTAGTATCTTGAACATTCCTATTAGGATATGGTTTGATTCATTTAGTTATAAGAAAATATAAAGATATGAAAACTCCACCCGACATACAATAGTATTGTGGCTGGGCTGTAACACGACTCCACTCATACCAAACATGCGAAAATCAAGAGAGAAAAAAACCTAACGTTTATATATGGATTGCTTGTTTGGTTGAATGATAGCTTTTTAAAAGAGAATTTCATATTTGGGAACAAAACTAATTGATCTCAGATTTTAGATACGTATATAAACTAAAGAACAACAATATTTTTGTTACCGAAAACATTTTCTTTATTACTTAAAATCACGAACCAAACTTGTATTGTGGACAGGAAAAGGATCAGGTTTGTATATCTAACATATTTTATATGATTATTGTGTGTTTCAGGATAAATTAGTTAATACATGGCCATCTCATGGAGAGTAATTATTCCCTCTCTTGCTTTACTTTCGGTGTAAGACTAACATACAAAAGAAACATCCGAGAAACTTCCAATCAATTAATTTCAATATACCAAAAAATAAAACTTTCAATCAATTAAGAAATCATATTTTCTCGTATTTATTTTAAAAACTAGAATAAGAGTCAATAATATTGTCACTAACTCCTTTTCCTAACACGTGAAATAAAAGCATAAATGACAAAAAGTCAAACAAGAGGATTTTTTCTTTAAAACAGTTCAAAGGGGTTTAGTTGCCTAACTGCTCTTTTGCCCCTTAATGATTTAAAAGTAGACTCATGTCGAAAGTAGACGGCTTTTGATTCATGAAAAACAACTTCAGTTCTAACTTAAATTTTAAAGCTACAAAGAATTAGCGTAGTGTCTAAAACTCTAGGATTACCTAAATTAAATTAAGGGATCGCAAATTTGATTTCTTTTGGGAGAGTTCTACTTTCCTGAAGAAAATTAATTTAATATGATTTTGGACTCATTTTATAAAAGATATACTGGTCTCCGGGATTAGAACTTCTTATTCATTAAGTCTACTAGGTAATAATTCACACCTTGCGCGGAATGAAATTATTAATTTATTTATTTCTTAAGATAAAATACACTAGGTCTGTTTAATCTTGATATCGGTTCGGTTTTAGGTTCATTTTTTGGTTTTTAATTTACTAAAATATAACTACCTGAATTAATATTTATTTTGTTTATTTGGTTAAAATATTTGAATTTTTTGGTTTTTTCGATGATAACCAAAATCTATTATTATTTGTTTGGTTTCATGTTATATGAATTTTATACAGTCCTGATGTCGAATTAATGGTTTCATATTATAATTTCTAAATGCATGAAAAATCAAATCAAATCTAGATAATAATTGAACAAAAAAAATTATTAAGAAAACCATTTCATTAGAATTTAGTTGATGGTGAAAGGAAACATTAAAAAAAAAAGAATATTCCAGTTTCCAAGAGAATTAGAATCCTCACTTGTAGTGAATATTTAGTTATATAGATGTTCACATTAATGTGCACATGTATGTAGGACGAGGCAAAATATCCGTAAATTTTGATTCGATTTGTTATCATTTTCGATTTGAACAGAAAATCTGGATGTCCGTAACTCTACGAAGCAAAGCAAATACTAATATATATACAATATCCGTAGAAAACGAAGCAAATCACAAATATTAATATTTTTAGAAACATATATCTGATCCGATTCATTATATGCTATATATACTTTTCTTTTTGAAACAATGCTATATATACATACTATGATCGGCCCGCCCTACGGGCGGGATACTATTTTGAAAATAATGAAAATAGTTAGAGTAAATATTCAATATAAATTTTCATATTTTAAAATATACACATTAGTTAAATTTTGTATATGTTATTGTATTTGGAGACTAAATATACCATGGTGTCTTGATAAGTATTTCTTTTATGGTGCCATCACATCATTTTTGGTAATTTTATGTAGTTGGATGAATCTAAATAGTATCGTGAGAAAAGAGAAGAACTTGTAATTATAGATTAAGTAAACATTTATGAGTAAAATTTATTATTAGGTCGGTTAATTATTAGTCATGTAAACCAAAAACAATAATATTAAAATATCGTAGCTTGACATGTTGGGCAGCTTAAATTTGATATAAACCAATCAACGATGCACAGGTGGTGAAAGATATGGTTGCATGAGAATTCGTTGAATTCTCTTTGCTTACAATATTTTTAATGCATACAACCCAGAGTTCATATTCTTTTTAGGTGTGAGTGTCCTAATCTATACATCTGAATCAATAATTACACAATATTTCTGAATATTAGATGCACCTCATAAGTTATTATATGATAATAACTTCCATAACCACGGCATAAGTACCCAATTAAGAGTAAAATATAAGCTAAAATAAATAATATATTTTTATATATATATTTAAAACCCAATAAAGCATTTGACTGAAATAAATAATATATAATGATCAAATCTTAGGGTTTTTTATGTTTTTCGTACTCAATATATATTATGTGTTGAACTTGAAAAAAAGACTATAAATTAATAAGCTGTTAAATTCTCACCGAAATTTTGTGATTGATGTTTAGATATTTATAACATAATACAAAAGAATACAAAAGCGTACAGAAAATAGTTTACAACTAAATATTTATTATATTAAACTAAATTATTATTCAAAATTTGATCTAAATAGCTGCATTGTATTTTTAATATCAATTGTTAATTAGTAAAACAATCACCCTTTTCAAGATTTTTATCTATATATATTGCTTTCCATTTTAATATACGAATGACTATTCTACTTAACAATATATATTAAAAATTTGTGCAAACTATTTTTTTTTGTTTTGTTTTTTTTTTAATATTACTATTATTATTTTTAGTTATAAGTATGTTTGATTAGTTTATGTTGTATGGATTATATCTTATGAGGTTATGTTATACACCAGTTGTGTCGACTTATTTAAAACCAATGAATAATATTTTTTTATATAACGTTTTTCAAAAATATAACATTTAATTTACAGGGATGATTTTTTAATCAATTTGCATATGTTTCCATTGGTTTTTTTCATAATATTTAAGAACCCAATAAGAAACAAATGCTAACCTTTTGTAGTAACTTTTATTGCTTTTAAAAAACTTCTTAATAAAAAAAAAACATGATTAACAAGAGAAAAAATTTAGCAAAAAAAAAGGCTCTCAGGCACGTTCCCCGAGGATGACTTTCTCACCTTCGCTACAGTGAAGATCGTCTAATCTCTACCCCTCCTGCCGTTAAAAGCAAAGGAAATCCGCCGCACACAACCGGCTCCGATGACCTAATCTCATCAGAAAAAGATTTTCTTCGGTAGAACAGTAGATCCTGTTATGGCTGTTACTCCTCTTTGCCCCGTTCCAAGTGGAATCCCCTCCTTCTCACCTCGCGCAGGATTGTCGATTAGGGTTTCTAGCAAATTTCTCGCCTCTCCTCAAATCTGAAGCCACACACCTCAGGAACAACAAGCTCTTTAAGGATTTATCTTCTTTACCTCCTAGTTGAGGATAGTGAAACTACTCGTCCATCATCTCAAGACCTCAAGATATTTTGTCAAGTTGACTCCAGGAACCTCCTCCCCGTCTTCAGAGGTTAGGAGAGCATGGCTCACAGATACACAAGATCTGAAAAAGGAAAATGGACTGCAGAGTCAGACAGAGCGGACCGTCGAAGACCAGTAAGGATCCCGCCCCGTGATAACACAGCACTTATCGAGGAGAACAAGCTCACGCTGATAGGAAGAGTGACGAATCCAGCGGTTCAGAAGACACAATGGGTAGTCGATTGGCTTACCCAGTACTGGAGTGCTGAAGGAGAACTCACGGGAAGAGAGTTGGGCCCTGAACTCTTCCAGATTCGCTTCAAATCAGAGGAAGCGCTGCAAGCAGTTCTCCGCAAAGGACCCTATCACTACAAAAGATGGATGATACTTCTCCAAAGATGGGAGCCAGTAGTCTCAAACTCCTTTCCAAGAATGATAGAATTTTGGATCAGAATCCATGGAATCCCTCTACATTACTGGTCTCTGGAAGGAATTGCCAAAGAATTGGGACTCATGTCCGACAAAGATGTAGATCGAGGAAGAATCAGAGTCCTCGTTGATGGACTAAGAAAGTTGGAAATGCGCCTCCCTATTGAACTTCCCTCAGGAGAAATTATCTCAGTGGACTTGGAATATGAGAAATTAGAGAAGCATTGCTTCATCTGCTACTCGCTATGCCACGAGAAGGACACTTGCCCTCTGAATAGGGATAAATCAGCAAACTTGGAGATAAAACAAGGCATAAGTCAGCAAAACACTCTCAGGAAGCTAGAGGAGCATCGGTACAAACACGACACTAGACAATCTGTCTCTGTGTACTCGAGAGAGAGAGAGCTATGGCCCCCAAGGAGCACCAAGAGTACAATCACAGATCAGTACATTCTCGTCTACAAGATCCAGCTCAAGGGTGTCGCCCTTACAATGACAGAACAAGATCTTTTACACCAAGAAAAGAAGACAGGAGAGCATATGAAGAACGTTGGAGGGTAAGAGATAGATCACAAGAGCGTGATCTGTCTTCTCATCACAGCTTCCCTTCACAACGCAGTCAGGAGGCACTAAGGAAAAACTACAGAGATGTCTCACCAGCTGTTCGAAGAAAAGAAGATCGATGCCCCCTCCCAACGGGCCATAAGTCACAAAGCTCAAGAACGCCTCCCCCTAGACCAGCAAGAGAGGCAATGGTTTTACCGGCTGATCCGGCTCTCATGGAAGTGAACAGTCAACCAAGAGAACGAGTCTCAGCTTTGGAGAGAATTGATGACCGAGAAATTCGTTTTAATGAAAGAGTCCCAGCTCTAGAAAGGCTAGAAGAAAGAGATAATCACTCCACTGAAAGAGTCTCAGCCCTTGAGCGTATTGAACCCCCTAGTGCGGAACTCCAAAGAGCAACAGGCCTCTCGAGTTCCCTCCTAGCAAGACTTCAAGATGTTGAAATACATTATGATCAGGAGGAACAGCAGCTACCAATTAACCAGAACCCGACCACGCAACAAGAGACTCAAAGAACACCGGCCTCCCTACGCCTAGGACCCTCGACTTCTACGAGAAAGAAGAACCCCCCTAGGGCTGCGACTAAGAAAGTACTGCAAGTCCAACAACCAGCTAAGAAGAAGACGACTAGAAGAGTGGTAGGTATAGTCAAAACTAGAGGTAGAAGCAGCCCTCTCCAAGGAGTCCGAATGGTCAAACAGCGAGCAACTAAAGGCAGACCACCAGCTCGAAAGAAACTTGACGTAACAAAGACACGTAAAGACCAAGATTTACCTTCTAGTAAGGATGCCAATGCACCATCGATGGTGAATGTAGCTGGACCGAGTAGAGGTAGTGTGGATTTTCAAGATCCACCAACTCAAATTCCTTAGCCATTTTGAGTTGGAACTGTCAAGGTTTGGGAAGTGACTTGACAGTTCCAAGAATCCGGGAGCTGAGAAATGTTCAAGCACCGGATATTATGTACTTCATGGAAACAAAGAATCAAGATGATTTTGTACTTTCGAAACTTAAAACCCCGGAATACCAACATCACTTCCTAGTCCCAACTGTGGGAGTCAGTGGAGGACTAGCACTCGTGTGGAAAAATGATGTGAATCTCACGGTGCTAAGCTCCTCACCAAACTTCATTGACACAAGGATTGTCTTCAAAAACAACCCCTTCTTCATCACATTTATCTACGGAACCCCCCAACAAGAGAGGAGAGCAGCGTTTTGGGAAGAGATCTCCTTGATGGGCCAGGGAAGAGATTCATCATGGGCGCTAACAGGGGATTTTAATGACATCTTGGACAACTCAGAGAAAACAGGAGGCCCATTGAGATGTGAAGGAACTTTCATCCCCTTCAGGAGCTTTGTCTCACTGAATGGACTTTGGGATGTAAAGCACACCGGTAACCAGCTATCGTGGAGGGGCAAGAGACACACCCACGACATCAAGGAAAGGCTAGATAGAACTTTAGCAAACGTAGCTTGGGCGGATCTTTTTCCTTCAAGTTACTGTAATTACCTCCGTTATGAGGGTTCGGATCACCGGCCGCTAGTAACTTACCTGGATACTCGGTTGAAGAAAAAGAGAAGACCCTTCAGATATGACAGAAGACTCAATGAGGATGATGAGGCAAGGAAGATCATTGAAGCAGCCTGGTCGAGAGGAACTGTGGAAAGAGTGGAAACAAAAATTACAAGATGCAGACAAGAGATTATCAACTGGTCAAAGGAGCAAAAGGAGATCAAGGCGAAGGAGGTGATTCAGAAACAAAGGGAGCTGGAAGAAGAATTAACTGTCTCAGTACCGAATACTGAGAAGATCAGAGAACTTTCAGAGGCGTTGGCCAAAGCGTATAAGGCTGAAGAACTCTTTTGGAGACAAAGAAGTCGTATTTTATGGCTGTAGGGAGGAGATAGAAACAGTGCTTTCTTCCATGATGTAACTAAAGGAAGGAAGGTGAGAAACAATATAACAGTCTTAGAGAATACAGAAGGAGCTCCAGTCTATGAAGAGGAAGAGATTGGAAAGGTCTTCGTGGACTTCTACCATCTCCTCTTCTCGTCCAATGGTAACGTGGAGTACCATACAGTGGAGGAAACTATCCAAGCGGGGATTTCAGAGGAGATGAATGACGAGCTATGCAGATTACCAGATGAAGAAGAAGTAAAGGCGGCGATCTTTGATATTCACCCAGATAAAGCGCCGGGGTCAGATGGTTTCTCGGCAAGCTTCTATCAAACTTTCTGGGGTCTGTTGAGTTCAGATATTTACCGAGATATTCGGACTTTCTTCACATCAGGTTCTTTGAACCCCCAAATTAATGAGACACATGTATGTCTGATTCTGAAGTCTACAGCGCCCAAGTCAGCTGCAGAGTACCGCCCGATTGCCCTATGTAACGTGCGGTATAAGATAATAGCAAAGCTCCTCACTAAACGGCTGCAGAAAATTCTCCCGAGTTTGATCTCGCAACATCAGACAGCTTTCGTCCCTGGAAGAGCAATCTCGGACAACGTTCTAATTACTCACGAAACACTTCATTACCTGAAGATCTCGGAAGCAAAGAAGAGATGCTCCATGGTCATAAAAACCGACATGAGCAAAGCGTACGATCGCATCGAATGGGGGTTCTTGGAGAAAGTTCTGAGGAAATTAGGTTTTCGGGAGGGCTGGATAAACTGGGTAATGGAGTGTGTCAAAACCGTCTCCTACACCTTTCTGATCAATGGAGCTACATACGGAAGGGTCTTTCCCTCTAGAGGCCTTCGCCAAGGAGATCCCCTCTCCCCGTATCTCTTGTGCTCTCGGGTCTATGCAAGAATGCTCAAGTCAATGGCAGCCTTTTAGGACTCCAAGTCTCTCAGCAAAGCCCTCATATCAACCACCTTTTGTTCGCAAATGATACGATGATTTTCTGTAAAACGAATGAGAAGAATTGTCGAGCGCTGACATCCATTCTCAGACGATACGAGAGGAGCTCAGGCCAGTGCATTAACCTGACAAAATCCACGATCACGTTCTCTTCAAAAACACCGGAGAGCATCAAGGAGAGAGTGAAGACAGTGCTTGGAATTGATCAAGAGGGAGGTATGGGTAAATATCTCGGGCTGCCGGAGACGTTTGGAAGAAGCAAAAGGGATGTCTTCACAGGAATGGTAAATAAGATCAGACAAAGAGCTCAGTCGTGGCCAACTAGATTCCTATCGGGAGCAGGAAAGCATGTGATGCTCCAATCAGTCTTGACGTCCCTTCCCACCTACTCGATGTCGAGCTTCAAGATTCTGATCTCCCTTTGTAAGAGAATCCAGTCTATTCTCACGCGCTTCTGGTGGGATAGTGCACCGGAGAAAAGAAAGATTGCTTGGATGGCTTGGAGTACTATGGCTCAACCAAAGCACTTGGGAGGGCTGGGCTTTAAGAACATTGAGGACTACAATGATTCACTACTGGCAAAGTTGGGTTGGAGAATCCTCAATAATCCAATCTCGCTGTTAGCCCTTGTTCTAAAAGGTAAATACTTCTCTGACTGCACCTTCATGGAGAGTAAAGATAAAACTGGCTCCTCCCATGGTTGGACAAGTATACAAGCCGGAAAATCGGTACTGGAGAAGGGCCTTGGCTTCTTGGTGGGGAATGGAGAGAACATTCGGGTTTGGTCGGATAAGTGGCTCTCTCCCCTGTGCCCTATAACTCCAATAGGCCCGCCCACCTACGAGAATAAAAACCTTATGGTGGCTGATCTGCTTGATCAACAGACCAATGAGTGGGATCTTCACAAGCTTCAGCTCCACTTACCTCATCTCCTCATGTATTATTTTCGTATACTAAAGTTGACTCCTTCATTACGTTAGAAAATTTGCTAATCGATATAACATACGAAACTGAAAATAAATAGCACATTCAGATAATGTGCAAACTGTGTTGTAAAATCTGATAGTATTATTATTCTTTTTGGCTAAAATATGTTAATATCATTGAAAAATGAAATATGAAACTACAAATGTAAGAACCTAATCTAACTGAACTCCATGGTAAAAATAAAGAAAAAACAGGAAGCCAGTACAAAACAGAGCAGTGCTCTCAACAGAAAAAGAAAACAGGAAGCCAGTCACGCACTTCTGGTTGATGACTCTAAACAAACTTATGACCTTTATTGACTGCTGGTTGTAAAGAACGTTGTTGCGTTGACGCCATAGAAGAAAAATTGCAGCTTGAGCCACCACAGTCCTCATCGTTTTAGGAGCAGCTGCTGAGCCTTGCCTCAACCATGATAAGAGCTGTGGCCATGAAGAAAATAGATTGCAAACTGGATCAAGGCGTAAGAGGATAAGTTTCCAGACCTCCCTATATCAAAACATACTCTCTTATTTCATTTGCCACAACACACAGACAGCAAAGAGTGGTTATGTTTAAAATGAGCATAATAGAAGATCAAGTGTCTGATATTCCATCACTGAGGAAATTAAACTGAGCATATCAGCAACTGTCGTTAGTTTCCAAGCTAGTGTTTAGTGTTGGGCATATCATCCACGAAGAAGAAAACATAATAGTCTGTGAAGAAGAAAACTGCAACTGAGCATATCATCAACAGTGAGCATATCATCCACGAAGAAGAAAACATAATAGAAGATCAAAATTCAAGTCTGGGTTTTGTAGGGTGTTTAGTGTTGATGTTTGAAGATTGCAACCCATATTCTGTGATTAGACTTGTATTTTACAGATACTCCCTCCGACAAAGTGTCACAGCCCCCTCTTCAATACAAAACACATAAAGCCAAAACCAAAATCAAAGGCATCTCAACACACACACACTCACAAATTCATAGCAAAGGGAAAAGTAAAGACGATTTTGTTATCTCAATCAGACATTCAACGCACCAACAAATAAATTAAATCAGAAGCTTCTGCATCTCAACTAACAAATAGATTCAACAAAAATATGCAGAAAGCAAATGAAAAAGGCAACTTTTATGGCGGGCCTGCAAATCCGATTCCAAAAAAAAAGCTTAGTTAGTTGGAAACAACAGTAAATACAAACTCTGTTCGACCAAAAATGTCAAATAAGACAGCGTTCTTCGGAAACACATGAACACTTACAAACCTTTTTAAGGCCGAAGAGCATTCATCGCCGGAAAACCCTTTTCGAATTGGAGATAAGATTTATAAAAAACTGCTCATGTACGACTCTGGATCTTCATGTTGATGGAGTCAACAAAAATGGATACATAAACTACACAAAAGGATACAAAGATTCAACCTTTGTGGATTTCTAGAGTTTTCGAACACCAAGCAAACGCAGGAGGAGCGATCTCCACCATGTCGGAATCCATTGGCGAAAGATGTGAATGAACCCTAAAAGTCGGCGCTAAGTTGATGAAAACGATTAGTCAAAAAAAAATTGATGAAACGGTGAGTTTCACCCGGCGGACACGTGTCGTCCTCTCGTGCAATGACTTTCTGACGTGGACGCACATGTGGCGCAAGGAGGAGTGAAAGAACCCTTCTTTATAATAATAGTATATACTTAATGAATTATATATATATATATATATATAAGTTATACCAATAATATATTTTATATAAGTTTTACAATATTTTTATTTACTAAATTTATTAAATTAGTTATTAGTATTCAAAAAGTAAATATTTTTTTTTATTGTAATAAAATTTTATTATTTTATATTATTTTAGATTTTTTATTTATTTTTAATTTATTTATTTATTTTTACGGATCAAATCGGATATCTGGTTAAAAATCTAAACTTTTCCGGATATCCGGGACACCGTATATCCAGATGGCTACAAATCGAATCTAATCGAATAATTAATTATTCGGACGAAACGGATCGGATCACGAATACCTCCAAAACTCCGAATATCTGATTTGTGCCCACCTTTGCATGGACCTTCAATATCTTGGACCTTCGTTAAACCAAATGATAAAATCATGTTCAATGATCATCTTGTGGGTGCTTAAAAAATATGGTTCCACATACAAAATTTATTTCAAACTTAGCATTACAGCGAATGAGCATGCAATAGATAAACGGAATATCTCGCAGACAAGATGTAAACTTTATACATCAACACAACAAAAACGACTTATATCCCATTACACAATCAATAGTGGGTTCACCTGAAAATAGAATACTAATAGTTTACGTGATGACACTAGGAATGTGTTGGATTTTGTAGTAACTTTCCCCTCCTGGTACGAATTTCGCCTTCCACTCCTTGTTCATATGTGAGATTTCCAGTTCCTTAAAAGAAGTTATATACTTCAGCCCTTCTGGTATATTATGTATGTAAAATACATATAAAGATGATTGATAAATATATAAAGATGCAGTTAATTAACATTTAAAAAAATTTAAAATAACACATGAAAGATAAAATTCAGATTTTTGTAGGTTGTGTGATATATGGATCATGATGTATTGTAAACGAGATTGTATTAACATGACGACCTTTCATGATTTCATTTTCTCTCGTCATCAGCCAATATTTTTCTAGACGAGACTAAATAAATATTAAACTTAGCATCAAATGATATCGAATCGGCACATGAACTGATGACCAAATAAAAAAAAATCCATCTGAATTTAATTCCTCAAATGTTTTAACTATAAACATTGACTAATAACAATCATGTTAAAAACGTTGACTAATAATGGGCTTTGTAATTTATACTTCCACTTTGTTAATCTAATCCAAATGCTACGTACTACCATATATATAGAGATCATATGTATTTTTTAACACAGAAATCATACATTCACATTTAATATCTTACAATATGAAACAGATGTTATTATACAAGCCAATTCTTTTGACCTTTCGAATCTTGGAATCACAAAGACAATCCCCTAAGGACTCTTGAAATCCTCAACCGGCAACACTCCTTTCGTGGTCCTCTTCAGAACTCCCACAGCCGGAGAATCACAACTTGCTACATACTGTTGCACCACCAACACCGACGCGGACGTGGAAACAATTTCACTTGAAGTTAATAAATTCCCGACAGGCCCAAGCTCCGGCGTGTCGCTTCTTACCACGTTTAACCCCGACGCCACCGAACCTTCCGGTGACTTCCCCACCAAGAAAAGATTGCTTCTTGAACATTCTTTTATAACCTCGCAAATTTCATCGTGGCATCTCACGATTTTATCTTCGTAAATGATCTTAGATTCGATGTCTGAATCAGAACGAGAGCTTTCTTGTTCTTTAACCTTTGCTTTAAGTTCGGTTATAGCTTCTATATCAGTCAACTTAGTTTCCCCTGAACATGAACCGGCTTGATCTTCGGTTATCTCCAGCTTCACGTTTTCCGGTTTAAACTCCTCACTAGGAATAAACCGAATCACGGTTAGGCTTATACCAGGATGTTCCGCCATCCGCACCGCAAACGCTAACGCCTCGCGATCATCATTCCCTCCAAAAAACAAAACCGTTATCACTAACGTGAAATCACTGGACGCGACTCGTGTCGCACCACCAAGGCCACGATCAACAAGAATCGCGACAGAACATGGAGCTTCCTCCATAACCTTCTTGTTAATCAAACGGTAGTCGTTCCTTGTCGTCTCCCACGTTCTGTCAAGCCTAACGTGCTTATGAAACGGAAGAATCACCATGGCGGTGCGTTTGCTTTCAGCGCTTCGGCATATATCTTCATGTATAGTCGCCATAGCTGAGATTGCTGTCATTGGACGCACTGAGACACGGCTGAGTCTCTGGAAAGCCTCGAATGCGACCACCACCATGTCGGAAGAGTTCCCGGTTTTGTCCTTGTTCCAGAAAGGGAGACCGTTTCTTCTGACCTTATGTGCCATTAGTATAGCTGATGATCTCTCCGAGAGCTCCATGAGATGCATGGCGTAGACTGATAGACTTTCTTTACGGTTCGTGCCTCGTGATGCTTCTATGAGGTTGACTATCGTGGGAATGTTCATTATACTCTGGAAACAGAACATAAGACAAAGCGGTTTGTTAGACTGGTTTGTGTCCTCGACCGTTCGGTTATTGTACTCCCCTTTGGTTAAGGATTTTCCCGGTTTATGAACTGCTAAAACTAGAGGAGTCGTCATGAACGTGGTGACTATAGCCATTAGAACCATTATAGCAAAAACTTGATCGTTCAAAACCTGCGAGAAGCATCAAAATCAGGTAAATGCACAGTAAAAACAATCAATATTAAATATGACAAAAGGAGATTACAATCTCAACATTATTAATTTATAGATTTGATTGTAGATATATACTCATAAGTGAAATCTTTGGACTTACCCCTCTGTCTCTACCAATGTTGAGGACAATGAGCTCAACAAGACCTTTCGTGTTCATCAAGAAACCTAGTGCTAATGACTCGTCAAGAGGAACTTTGCAGTAAAGAGAAACCACCACCGTGCCGACAATCTTACCAAAACAAGCATTAAAGATAACCAAAACCAATAGTCCCCAAGACTGAGCTCCTTGTATGGTCGCCACATCTGTCTTCAAACCACTGGAGACGAAGTAAAGCGGCAAGAAAAGACCTGACACGAGATCCTCAACTTTCTCAACCAAAGAACTCGCGAAATGACCTTCTTTAGGAAAGATAACACCGATCACAAACGCACCGAACAGCGCGTGAATCCCAATAAGGTCCGTCACGAAGCTAGCAGCAAGAACAACACCTAACGTGAGGCACACGTAATGTTCTTTAACCGGTTCTCCTTCAGGACAACGTTTTGCAAGCCACTGCATCCCTGGCTGCACGGCAAATATACAGAACACGACAAAACCGCAACCCGCAAGAAACACCCATAGAGATGTTAAAGGAGAGCTCCCGTCGCCGGAGAGAGCCACCGCTAGAGCAAGTAGGATCCAAGCTGCCACGTCATTAACCGCAGCCGCGGACAAAGCAATCTTTCCGATATCAGTTGTAAGAAGCTTGATCTCAGCGAGGATACGAGCCAAAACGGGAAAAGCTGTGATGGAGAGAGCAACGCCCATGAAGACAAGGAAAGGAGCTTTGCTAACACCATCAGCGATGGAGCTACGGAGAGCAAACGAAGTCCCGATGCCAAAGATGAAGGGGAGAGTGATTCCGGCTAGAGCGATGGAGAGAGCTTTCTTTCCTGTTCGCTTGAGGGATTTGGGATCAAGCTCGAGACCAACGAGGAAGAGGAAGAAGAGGAGTCCTAGGTTTGCAAGTGTTTCTAACACCGTTAGGCTCTTTGTTGGAAAAACAGTACTGAGAAACTTTGAGCTCTTCCCAAGAGCTGATGGCCCAAGTAATATTCCACCCTAACATCCCAATCACAGCATGAAAAAATACAAACTTCAAATTGTAAATATTTTTTCAAAAACCGTACGATTGTGTAGTACTACTTTTTGCCAAGGTAATCATAAGAAAGTACGCATTTATGACTTAATCAATCTTAGTAAAGTTACAGAAAGTTTATGAAAGCATATCTTCCAACGTTAGTGGGAAAGTGTGGAAGTATAAAGAAAAGCAAAATTACACCAAAAAATAATAAAGAAAAGCAATAAACGGATATTATAAATTTAATAATGTGTGTGTGATATATATACTAGTTCTGAGACTTTTATCCGAGATCCGGATTCGATCCAAGATTTGATCCGGATCCGATCCAAAAATCTAGATATCCGGAGGGATCGAATCCGAATCCGGATAGTAAAATGTTGGATCCGTCAAAGCCGGATCCGGATATCTTATTTTTTTAGTCCAGATATCCGGATCCGTAAGTTTTATTAATAACTATTTTAAAAATAGTAGTATCTATATATATAAGAATTAATTTTATTTAATATAGTTTTATTTTTATAATTGTATATATAAATTTTATGCAAATTTTGTAATATGATACATAGAAATAATTAAAACATTATATATTTTTTTTATTTTAAAATTATTTTTAATATAAATATTAATATTATTTTTTATTTATTTCAAAGATCTAAATCCGGATCCGGATATTCGCCGGATATTACAATTTTTAAAATGATATCTGAAACCCTGGATATATCCGAGAACCCCGGATCCGGATAAAGATGATAAAATTATGGATAAGGATAATAAAATTATGGATCCGCCGGATAAAGATCCGGATCCGGATACCTTAAAATTGCCGATACCCGATCCAGGCCTAATATATACGCTCAAAAGCTTAACGTGTCAGCTAAATTTATGGAAGAAATCAAGAAAACTAATATTCTGATGAAAATTCCTCGGAATATACGTCATTAAATATTATGGACGACTAATTCAAGCTTATGATTGGTGTAGATTCGCTAACAATAATACTTATGTGCCAAAAGTCCTTCAGTTTTAGTAATGTTCTTAATGATAGATCAAATTGGTAACCTGTTTGACTTTTATCGATTAAAAAGGAAATAAGCTGAAACGAATAAGGAAACCTTACCACTATCTCGGCGATGACACGTGGTTGCCGGAGAGGACGGAAGAGAAAAGCAAGAACACGAGTGAGAAAAAGAACGATGCAGATCTGGAGTATCAGAAGAGGCAACGCGTAATGAAGAGGATTCTCTCCTTGAAAGACTCCATTGGAGGTTGCTTTCATTGGTCCTGAACATGTTGCATCGTTTGTTCCCATACCTTTTAGCTCTGACAAAATTTGAAATTATTACGTGTCAGTGTTTTTTCTTGCATTATCTAGGAAACAAAAAGAAAGAGAATGTGCAACTACGAAACCTATATTGAACAAAGCGCATATTAGGATGATTTAGTGATGCCGTGAAACAGATTAGATCACACGAGATATGGATAGATACAGAGGATGCGATACTCACGAATATTAAGATCTTCTTGAAAACAATAACCTGAGGAGAAATGGGAGTGAGAGGGATGGAGTCACCTGGATGGAGTATATGACCTTTACTAGGGTTCTTTATATAAAGTCTGGAGAAATAAATACTAATAAGTAATAACACCCCTGATTGCGCGGCAATTATTTCTTTTTATTTTTATATAAAAAACATTATCTCAGCGCATAAATAAATATTCATTAGAGCATGATTATTTGAGGGTTCTGGGTTCTTAACGGAATATAAGAACCTGGCTCTTAACTTTTAACTAAAAAAACTAAGAACCGGTTCTTAAATAAGAGTTTTAAGAAACGGTTCTTAGCTTTTTTAGTTAAAAATTAAGAGACGGGTTCTTATATTCCGCTAAGAACCCCACCCTAAGAACATCCCAATAATCATGCTCTTAGAATTCTCTGTAAAAAAGGTCTCAAGTGTATTTGTCTCTCTTATCGCCGTCATTAATCACCTCTATGTCGACGTAAAGTTGACCAAAAGCTTCTTGATCGTTACCTTGCTCTTAAGCCCATAAGCAATTCCGTATATCTCGTACATACACAATTACATGGAATTTACTGAGGTTGATGTATGTAGCACAAATGAACGAATAAGACTTTTATAGTTTCAAAGATTATGTCTCAAGCCTTTTTACATGTAGTTACAACCTGTAATACGGGGTTAAAGCGTGGGTATATACAGGGCAGCGCCTGACTTTTTTGGGACTAGGTGCAAATAAGTTTTTTGGCCTTTTAGTATTATAACATTTGGTAAAATTGGTATTGAGGAAGAATTGAATCTATCAAACAAATTGAACAAACGACTGGTTAAAACCAATTGAGCTAACCAATTTTTCTCAAATTGGCCCTAAAATATATTTAACTATACCGGTCCCGAAGCACATGCGGGCTTAATTACTCAGGAACGGTCCTGGGTATATATCCAAGTTTGAAGTTCATTTCATGTCTAATTACACAGACAACGTGAAATAATGAATTATTGGCCTAATAGCTAAATCTCTTGGATTACTTAGTAAAGGTCTAAAAGGTCGCACGTTAAATTTTCGTTCTCTTAAAAATAATAATTTAACATGTGCTTTGTATTAGGATTGAGATCTGAATGGCTTTAGGACGATTGACTGTATTAGTTTGGAATCAATGTGCCAGGTTGAACGTCTTCAAATTGAATGTATATGTTTTCTTTTATACTAAGGTGATCTGTTTGAATGTGCATTTTGTTTTTCTTTAAACTTCAAAATGAAACAACTCACCTTAACACATGTCAGTATAAAATCCTCTTTAGTTTGACCTATTTGGCATGAAATGAATTCAGTTTCCGAACGGAAAATATGTGTCTACTTGAACTCTATACTATAGTAGGATTGATTAAACAACAAAAATAATTCCGAGTCTAAAAATAAATTTGCAGTTAAAAATGAACAACAAAAAATACATATGTATGTGATACTCATCAAGAATAATGGTATGGTTATTTCCCCTGCTGTATTAAGCACCCGAAAATCGTGCCATATTGGTTATAATCCGCGGTAGTATTAAAAAGTCAATGGTGCATTCGCAATCGTACCTGCTATTCCTATTTGTTTTGAAAGAGAAACTTTGTTATAATATTCATGTCGAAGCAGTTTATCCGTTCATCAACTAAATAAATTCAATGATACTTGGAATGTCAGATTGCAAATTCAGAGTACTATCGTTTAATAAGTTAATGTCAATGCTCGGTTGATTGAAAACATATAGGCTGATTATTGGATCAATTAGAAAATTAATAGAAATAATGATAGTGATATATATAAACTATATTTCAGATAATTGTCAAGTCTCATATAAAACGATTATATTAGTGTTTTAAAATGTATACTCAAGATTATCATTAACCTTGAGTTGTCGAAAAGTTTGGGATTTTCAATAATTTTTAACTATGACTCATATGATATGTAATGTAATAACTAATGGTTGATGTAAATATGTAATAGTAAATGGCATATGTACAAATTAAGTAATGTGTGTTTAGTGATCTAGTGTATAAAATAAATCGTGGTACCATACTATGATGTACGCTTTGAATCTTCAGTGTGCAGTGTCCTACACCTGTACGTATTATGTCTGTCACGTTGAAGTGGTAAGCCACTCAAAATTTAGAAACAACTATAACAAATCAAGAAATTACGAGTCCGCAATATACAAAAAAATGGTGAGTTTTCGATACGTTGGAAAAGAAAGCACCAATGACTCGTGGACGTGATGCTAAAAGTTTGTTCTTTGTTAGATCTTTAAATAACTTTAAATGAATAGACGAATTATTTAGTAGTCCCTATAAATCGCTTTCATCCGACAGAGTCAACCAATTCCTTGATGATAATACCTTAGGAAGACTTAGTATTAAACTAAACCATAATTCGTCAAAACTTTCAACTTTAAGTTTTTATAAGATAATCCGGTGGATAGGATTTGCATTATTAATTCTTTAATTAGTGACTCTAATCGTCTGAAGATGAAATAATTCACTTGATTCACTTCTTCTTGTTCTCCACCGTGGACTTATATCATCAACTCAATATCCAATTTTCCACAGAATTGATCTCTTTTTCTGTGAACACACGCAAAAGCACTCAAATTTCGCAAAGAAAACAAAGACTGGAGACCTTTAAGTAGATTAGATACCGGTGACGAAGTATTCACCAATCATTATACGTTAAATAATGAATATGAACAAATAAAAATATGTGTCCTCGTAATGAGCATACATGCATAGACTTTCCTCTAAGCAGATGACGTAGTTTATTTACACCTTTTTTTTTGTTTTTGTATTTCAACTAGGCCAACCTATAAACTCAATCTTATCCCATTGGTATGACTAGATGCACATAGCTGAGAGTGCGGGTTCGATTGGTGTTAGTACAGTAGTAACAAATAGAAGAAGAAACAAAAACAAGAGTTTGTACAGAACTCAACGGTGTTTAGTAGAGTTACAAGAAGAAAATACAAAGGTGGAAGAAAAAAAGAAATTAAGTATTAAATTAGGAAGAAAGAGTTACTTTGTAGTTTCTTAAAAATTAATTGGATATCTCAAAAAGAAAAACTCAACCTAATTAATAGTTTATCAAATGAGAAATTTTGAAAAACTATCAGATAGATTTCTCAAATTTCAGATATTCAAGCAAATTACTATTATTCTTTTTACTATATTAACTTTTGAAAATTATTAAAAACTTTGTAGATGCTTTTGGTTCTATATAGAGAATGACTTCAGATAGCCATAAAACATGTATTTATTTTCAAAGCAGCGCACAAGGACCAAAGTGATTAATTTATCTTTCTTAAAGGAATAAATGAAAAAACCATCCATTTTCTACAAATTTATAAAAATAATAAATATTTAAGTGAAAAGGTTTCTTTTATCTCCTTGAAAGTTTTTTGAATTTTTTAAAAAATTATGTTTCTCAATTTTCTTTTTGGGAAACATTTTTTCAAAAAGAGTTTAGAAAAACTTTTCTCAATATGCATGATACTTCATGAATATGAGTTACATGCATATTTTGGAAAATAATACTCAAAATATGTATAACACAGTCCTAAAATTTATGAAGATATTGATAAATACATCTATAATATCTTCATAAAATTTAGGAAAACTTTCATGAATGTATATCTATGAATATTTTTACTAAATTTAAATTATACATATATTAAAAAAGATATTTTTGTATATCTATAACATCTTCTTAAAATTTAAAAATATATTTGTGAATAACTATAACATCTTCTTAAAATTTTGGAAAACAGATGACAAGAAAAAATTGGTAAAACTTCATAATCAAATATATATATATATATATATAGTCTTTATAAATTTGAGTTATATGTTAATTTATAAAAATATTTTTAAATATGTATTATAAAAATATATTTAAATATGTATAACATCTTCCTAAATTTTAAGAAGACATTGCTAGATATACATACAAGTTAATTGCATTCATGAAGTTTACTTACACGTTTAGGAAGGCTTTCATGAAATTAGAAAAAAATGAAAAAACTATTTTTTCCATTACATTCGATTTTTATATTTTCAAATTTTTAATATTTATATATATAATAAATAATTAAATAAATTTTAAACAAAAACATAATTAATTTTAACGATTAATGAATAATAGTTTTAGTACGTTATCATTAAGTACTAGTAGTTTGGAACATAAAAATTAATTAAAAGGGATTTTATATTAAGAAAAACGATCATCGAAGAGTGTATTGACAGGCCCATTAAGTTATCAACAAGCCTAACATGGAAAGAGTGTATTGGGTTTCATCAGGCCCATGTTAAACGAATCATATCTGAATCTCTTTCCATGTATATGAATTTCAACACGATCTAAAACACTTCTTCATCAAATCCTCTCTCTGCCTCTCCAATCTCGCAAAACCAGGTACGTCTCCTCCTTCTCTCTCTCCCCCCTTACATTTTGGGATTGCATTTATATATTCACCGTGTTGCGAGATGGTCCAATTCCTCTAAACATCATGTTGGATTGTTTCACATTTGAACTAGTTTTGTAAAATCTGGGATCGTAGATCTCATTTTGTTTCTGCTATGACTCCTTCGAACAATTTGATCTTGTTTTAGATTCATGTGATCGTGTACTTTGCTTATACAAAGGCGTTGACTTTTTTTTTATTGAAAGTTTGGATCTTCGTGTTTGATTTTGAAATCAAAAAGGACAGATCTTTGAGGTTTTCAAGAAAACATGGAGTCAACTGGTAATCATGGAGGGATCCAGCAACTGCTTGCTGCTGAACAGGAAGCTCAGCAAATTGTCAATGCTGCTAGGACCGGTATTGTACTCTCACATTCTCTCTGAAACTCTAGAATCGCTTAACTTCTTTGCATCTGATTGTGTGTTTAGTTAACAATATTCGAGACACTTATCATTGAGAATGTGATATATGTTTTTGGTTTTGTTCAGCAAAAATGGCAAGGCTGAAGCAAGCCAAGCAAGAGGCTGAAACCGAGATTGCTGACCACAAAACCACTACTGAGCATTCTTTCCAGAGGAAGCTCGAAGAGGTCAGTTTATTACATTTATAAATTTGAATTCTTTTTTTTTCCTTTTTTCTTTTTAATATACACACACTTGTTATTGATGAGAAAACTTTTCTGCTGGAATAAAAACAGACCAGTGGGGATTCAGGTGCAAACGTGAAGAGGCTTGAGCAAGAGACTGATGAGAAGATCGAGCAGTTGAAGAACGAAGCTTCCAGGATTTCCAGAGATGTTGTGGACATGCTTCTCAAACATGTCACCACTGTCAACAACTAAGATATATACCATCCGTCTTAAGATGGTCTCAAGTGTTATTTTTGAGTGGATTTATTCATCATTCGTTTCTTTTATGGATTCCATATTTGATTTTGAACTTCAGCCTTGAGACTTGCTGTATTCATCGCTATGGAGACGTACAGAATACAGATCTTTTGTGTATTGTAATAAATTTCAGAACAAAAGGAAACCAATGATTTTTTTTTTTTTTTTTTTTGATCATGAAGGGTTGTTACAATGAAATTCTAAATAAGATAAAGAGGGTCCTAACCGTGAATAAGTCTGAGCATGAAATATTTATATCTTGCCTTAGTCATTTGTGTTAGTTAAACAAACCGAAGAAGTAAAGAGAAGATTCAACAAGGGTGAATAATACTATCGTCTAAGCCATTTGACTAATGGTAAATGATATGGGCAAACGACTTCAAAAATGAAGAAAACGCGGTGAAAGTTGATGATGTGGGTTGATTAACTATAAGATGGAACGTTTGTTCATTAATATTTCAACCAATAACTGTGGATTTTGTAACAGAGCTATGAACTGAATAGCATATGATTTGTTATATTTAAACCATATCCTAGCCAAAGTATAGAGACGTATAGGTATGAAGATTATTAACCCAAAAACTGTAGGTGAGAAAAAGGACATCTCTCAAAAAGTCTTCAAAATAGTTTAAATTAAATATATAAATAAATTACATTACTAGTATTTTAAAACTACGAAAATTTATTTTAAGAAAATCGCTTAAGATATTTGGGAATGAAAAATGATTTTGAAATACTTATAATAAAATCTAAATATTTAAATATATTTATATACTATGTTGAAAAAATCTTTGGGAAATGCTATGAACCTCTACACATTAAACAACTGCCAGTTTCCTACATTATCTTGGTTCGTGTCCAATTCCACGTACCAATGAAGTAAAGAAAATTTATATAGCTGATTTCATTTATATTTTTAAACAAAATTAATATAGAAAATACAAGATTTGTAGCTTATAAAAGACCCATCACTGCTTTTGCATACTTGTATCCATTGTGTATTTCCTTGCATCCATCAATAAATTTTATGTTACGCCTCTCTATTATTTCTCTCTCCATCTCTCAAAAAGTCTTCAAAATAGTCTAAATTAACATAGCGTCGTCGTCTCCTTCAGAGAAGCCAGAAGATTTATCTGTGATCAACCATGGGGAAGGTTCACGGTTCATTGGCTCGTGCCGGGAAGGTGAGAGATCAGACACCGAAAGTGGCTAAGCAGGACAAGAAGAAGAAGCCTCGTGGCCGTGCCCACAAGAGATTGCAACACAACCGCCGTTTCGTCACCGCCGTTGTTGGCTTTGGCAAGAAGAGAGGACCAAACTCATCTGAGAAGTAGACAGAAGCAATGTTAATGGGTCTTTAGAGCATGATTAACCCACAAACCCATTACAGTATCTTAATGATTATTTTACTAATTAAATGTTGATAAGAACTTTTGTTAAGAGACACCTAGATTTTGTGCTCCAATGCTAGTTTCTTATTTAAGGGTTCCTAATCACTAATCAATGCAAATACATACCTCGAGTTTCCTGGACTGAGCTACGGCGAGAGCTCCACTCTTTCACTAATTATTTACCTGAAAATAATGACGCACGACAAGAACAACATGAGAACAAGAACGCATTTATATCATCAATTGAAAGTACAAACAGAACACAACCAACAACAACAAACAAAGTTCAAAGTAGACAGCAAAAAAAAACACAGAGTAATTCATAACAAAGTAGGAGCTTGTTTTCAGAAAATTCAAACAACAAACAAACAACAAATACACGAGGCAAACCTAAAACAGAGACACTTAAACAGAGTATATGAGTGCCTTCAACCGTTCCTCCCTCTCAAGACTCCCAACTATGACCTCACTTACCAATTCAAGCTTGGACACAAGAGTACACATTAACCAATTAGAGATGTTTCATTATCCAAAAGTGATACCTTTTAACTAAAAAGGACACATGCAATTCATAGATACCTTTTTCCGCCAGTTCCTAGAGCTGCGGTCACCTTCAACCATATTGAGAGCTGAGCCTTCAAGACCACTAGTGTCCCAATTCCTACCAACTTCTCTGTTTCCATGCTCATTAGAGTGCAAAAAGGAAGCATCTTTGCCTTGCCATTGCCCACCCAATGTACTCTAATGTGGATAAGCTAGCTGTGTCGCAAAGGCCTGTTCTTTTACTATCTGCCTCTGAAAAACGAAATGTCCAACTACAGTTTTCAAAGTTTGGACATCAGATACCATAGGCAATTTATATATACCAATAAACACAACACTCAAATCAATCATTAAAGATTAAAAAACTGCAATCTCAGCCGAAAGATGGTGATCTAGTGTTTTAATAATCACTGAATTATACGCTTTTATTCATCATTGATTGCATTAAGAGGAAAAAAAGGTAAAATCAAAAACAAAGAAAATGTTTAAAAGGAGAGGTCAGATGGTAGTGCATGTCTATGAATCAACACTGTAATTCAGATTTGCAGACGTATGGAAATATAATCCTCATTCCTCTGATTTTCAAGCAATAATTATAACAAAAACATTATTCTATCAATGATTGGGGTCAGATCAAAATTCAATTTTTATAACTCAAAAAGCTAATTTCGATCAGATGGAAGAAACTTTACATGGTGGTGAAAGAGGAGGCAGCGCAAGTGAGACGAGGAGGTGAGTTTTTTCTGAGTCGGTGGGGAAGATGAGCCCTGCGTGTGAAGTGAACGAGACTGGGAAGAGAGGACTGCGTGTGAAGACGACTCGGTGAGGTTTTTTTTTGCCTTCTGGAAATCTCTTCCCAATAAGATTAAAACACGTGTCTAATAAGGGACGGTTCTTCTAACCCCTATTTAGGAGACATTTTTTGTCATAATTGCTATTAGTTAATCTTGCTCTTAGTTACAAAGCTAAAGTTTCTTGTTGATTTCATTTGTGTTACATTTTTTTCTGTTTGGATTATTAAACACCTTCTTGTGTTAGTGGAAAGCTGGCATTGTTGTATTAGATCTTCTGTTTTCATATATTGGATTTGAGGTGAAAATAAAAAAGTCTAAATTAAATATATAAATAAATTACATTATTAGTATTTTAAAACTAAGAAAATTTATTTTAAGAAAATCTCTTAAGATACTTGGGAATGAAAAATGATTTTGAAATACTTATAATAAAATCTAAATATTTAAATCTATATACATATAAATATGTTGGTATCTCTCCTGCTTTGCCACGTGGAAAGTCGTTCGCTGCAGAGGCGACAAGTGTCCGTCACAACATTATTTGGGCTTCAGACTTATAAATTTTGGGTCTTATACAACTCTAATTTTTCAAGTCCGGTAACCCACAAAGTACACCTCTGAACCAGCAGCCGTAATCAATTATATATAGATAGATAACAAAAAAATTCACGTCATCGTAAACTACTTTACCACTTAAATTATTTGTCGGTCTCTTTAGGCTCTATTATTTATGACTTTAAACTTTAATTTGGGTCTATACAATAATACTATTCTTACTATAGTCAACTAGCAAATGTAAAATAGATTTGATTCATCCGCCAATTTATTTTTCTAAGTTAATATATGGTCAATAATTGTATCTCAATTTTAATTTATAAATAAATAGAATGACGAGAGGTTTGAGATCAAACATTAAAATCGATGTGCCGTTAACCAGTACTACAAAGCTCTGCACACATGAAATTAGCCAT
>NC_027754.1:43069278-43127518 GCF_000695525.1 Brassica oleracea var. oleracea
TACCAAATAAAAAACAAAATCGAAACTAAATCAAATTTCATAAATCAGGTATATTTCTATATATTCTATATTTTTCTGAAACTAAAATATCAAAAACAAACGAGAACTGAACCAAAATCAATAAGTATCTCAATTTGAAATATAATTTACAAATCTAAAATATTAAATAAACTTAGTTTTACAATAACAAATATCATAAACTTATTATTTATAAACTGATCTATCCAAAATGAATTATATGAATACCATTTTCCTAAATTATTTAAAATTATATAAACTACCTGATAATTTATTCAAAAAAATTAAATCACCTGTTTTTTTCCTGGCAAAAAACAATTTATCAATAAAATTTACTCAAATTAACCAAAATAATCTGAAACGTCTGTAACCGAAAGAGACCCGATTTTGTTTTTGATATTAGCTGGTTCCCCTTGTTGTCCAAACTGAACCAAAAAAACAAAATATCTGAACGAGAATTGAATCAAATTTTATAAATAACTGAACATATCTTATATCTGTAGAATTAAAAAATAAAATAAAATAAACCAAAATAATTCCAAAAAAAATAATTATAAAAATGTTTGAATTTTAAAAAAGTATAATTCGAAAACATAAAAAATATGTTTTTTTATTTAAATAATTATTTGTTATATATATATCAAGAACAAGGATATAAGAATCTTTTGCCACTTATTGAAAATATATTTTTTTAAATGCCTCTTTAGTGTTGGTAAAGATCAATAATGGTACCATGAATGTGGTAAACGTGAAATTTCACCTATTATCTATTTAAAGTTAATATTTTCTTTTATTATGTCAAATTGAACTAAGAATAATAAGAAGATATATATATATATATTATCATATTATTCTGAATTGTTTGTTGCTAATTTTGTATTCTCTGAAAAAATAGAATAATGAAGGATATTGTCATTTTAATTCCAAACCAAAAATGTTGATTAAAAATAAGGTCGCTCGAGCCGGCTGAAATTCATCAGTCTCTAACAAATTTAAAAATATTAAAAGCTGAAAAAGAAGAAGGAGAAAGGATAAAAAAAAAAGAGCAAGAATGGTACCTGTGGGAAGAGTTTTCATACATTTCTAAAGAATCGGTGAATACATGTGGTATCATTTTACATTTTTATTTTTAAAATTATTAATAACTAAATTATTTACAAAAATAATAATAAAAATATTAGTGAAGTACTCTACTTGCTATTTTACTACTAATGATGCCCTAACAATGTGATCTTAGAATTCTATGCATTATTGTTTTTGATAATATAGTTTTCAATCCACCATGATTTTTAAATGCTTCGTAAAATTAATATAAATTTATATAAAACAGTTTTTATTATTAACTTCCCGCCCGTAGGGCGAGCGGATCCTAGTATATTTATATACTATGTTGAAAAATCTTTGGGAAATGCTATGAACCTCTACACATTAAACAACTGCCAGTTTCCTACATTATCTTGGTTCGTGTCCAATTCCACGTACCAATGAAGTAAAGAAAATTTATATAGCTGATTTCATTTATATTTTTAAACAAAATTAATATAGAAAATACAAGATTTGTAGCTTATAAAAGACCCATCACTGCTTTTGCATACTTGTATCCATTGTGTACTTCCTTGCATCCATCAATAAATTATATGTTACGCCTCTCTATTATTTCTCTCTCCATCATACTGTTCTTATGTTCAAACTCTACTTCTCAGCAATTCTCTCCACCCAATACATGCATACATACCATCATCGATATCGCTCTAATTTTTCTTTCAATCTTGTATTCTTCCACAAATTCTCTTATGTCTCCCATTTTAAATCCTACATAGATCCACACATACGAATTATTCTTGTCTAAAGATCCATCCATTTACGATTGCTTTAACTTTTACATGAGATCTAGGGCTTCTTTATTTTTCTTCAAATCTTGCTGCATATATTTCAAGATCATGCTTTTCGGCTTGCTAGGGTTCTAGATCCATGTATATATAGCGTACATACATACACGCACTAATTCATACCTGTAGTTTGTACGGAGAACATCATATCATATCACTGTTTTGAATTAATCGTGTAGGAAATATAGATAGGTAGGGAGCTTCCTTTAGTCCATTCACAGATCATGATATGATCCAATTAGCTTCCGACTCATCCATCCAAATACCGAGTCACGAAAATTTCAACTTAGACTCGTTAAATGAATGAATGATGCGGTAGACAAATTGGATCATTGATTCTCTCTGATTGGACTGAAGGGAGCTCCCTCCTTTCATTGTTCTAAAATTCTAGTCCAGTCTTAAATTCCCATTCGTCCCTCCCTGTATAAAAAAACAATTCGTTTTAAAATATAGTCGCAGAGACATAACTGTTCTTATGTGTATGTCTGGTAGTGGTAAAATAAACATTTGAGATCTTGGGTTTTTCTATGTTTCAGACTTTCCTCTTGAATAAGGGAAGCATAACATGACCATTTGTGGTGAATATTTAAATCTGGTATCTCATTTTCTTCATATCTCTCTATCGAGTAAGGCGATCTTTATCTCCCTCCGCTTCATTTAACCATCTTTTTAAGTTAACCATGATTGGCATGATGAACCCTAGCGAGAAAATTAGGTTTTTATTAATCTAATCGGAATACTACGAGTAATTTAATACTCTCTCTGTTTCAAAATAGTTGATGTTTTGGATGAAGGCACAAAAATTAAGACATACACATTTTCCTAAAAAGTAACATTAAAAATATTAAATAAATATAATTCATCCAATCATCAAAAATACTATAAAACATTATTGGTTACACAGTTTTCAATGACTTTTAAACTAATTAAAAAATATTAAACATCATGTATTTTGAAACATCAATAACTCTTAAAAACATCATCTATTATGAAACGGAGAGAATATATATATAACCTTTGTGAGTTAATCATGTACGTGTTTTCTTATTTGAGTCTTCCCTCTCTCTCGTAGTTTTATTCTCTGTACTCTGGGAATTAGCGGTTGTAATCTACAAGTAGGGCTTTGACTATTTATTTAGATGGCTAGGTTTTGGTGTTAATTGAAAATAATTTATATGAAAGGAAGAAAATGATAAAGCTTGACGACAAACTTAGTAGCTTTGTTTTCTCTTGGGGCTTGAAGAGTTATACTGCAGCAACAAGTTCCCACAATTTTCATTTTTACACTTCCCAATTATGTTCCTCTCTCTTCAGTGACATTCTTTACTCTTTCTATAGTTTTGGAAATTTAAATGTTGGGGCTTCAGTTGTTGCTTTTTTAAGCATTCGAAAGTTGAAATGGCCTTTGGTCTCCGTTGAGAAATTCATGTGTATATATATATTTTCGTTATTAAATTGTTGATCAACACTCGATTAAATTATTGGAAAATTGCAGTTAGAACTCGAGTTTTTTTGGTTGGTGCTAATTGAAACCATGTCAATGGAATCACGTAACGGAATTGTATTGACGGCTTTTTTTTATCAAATTTTATTCGCAATTATTAATACGAAATTACATTGATGTCTACGTGTATCGGTCTGAGTTTTCTGTCGCACACTTCACTTCATTTTTTTCTTCTCCTTTTTGTTTGAACGAGCAATAATTGTAAATTATAACACAATTTTTATTTTGTCTTTAGAATGATATTTTTTTGTCTAACACTATCCGTTAATGTTTTTTTTTTTCTTATGTTTATTATACCTCTTGTAGAGTTTTTTTTTTTTATCAAATACCTATTGTAGATTTTTTCTTCGTTTTCCTCCCTTTACTGCAGTTTCTTCATTCATATTTTCTTGGTTTTTCCATTGTCAATCAATGAGACTTTTTTAGAAAGAAACTTAAAGTGACTTATTAAAACACATTGTTTGCCCCTTCCTGTTATGCCTAAACATCAAAAAGATCATAATAATAAAATAAAAAACGTTAGAGCTTTTAACCAAGTAATCAAAGAAAGAAATCAAAAAGTTCCTTATTATTTACTTTTCTATTTTGTCATTGTTTCTTCTTATGTTTGTGTTCCTTTTTTTTGTAGCTAGTCATTGTGTTCCTCAGTAAAAAAAAGGTAGCCAATTCTTCTGGAAAGTGTTTAAAATGCAGACGCTGAAGAAGTAAAGATCCAAGCGATTAGGTCTACCGGAAAAAGCTGACGTGCAAATGAGGCATTCTTCTTCACGGTGGACGTAGGACTATGATTATGAATCTCACACATCAAATATGCAATAGTAGAAAGAGAAAAAACGTTGTAAATTAAATCGCAGATATATATAAGGACTTTTAATAAATGTTGATAAATTAACAATATTAAAATAAATTATCAGTACAAAATTTTGCTTACCATACGATGTCGTTATTTTTATATTTTCTTGATCTAATATTTATAATTTTGTCTATATAAGACCAAAAATGTAAAAATATTATCTTGTACAAAATAATTATTATTTGATATTTAAATATTTTTACCAAAATACTACTGAATATTAATTAACACATTATATTAACTAAATATAATTTTGCATTAAAACTTCAATGAAACATATGAAACAAATAAAACTGCTATAGAGGATAGAATCAAAGACATATTATTTTTCATATAATCCAGACACGGTCAGGCGGAAGTGTTCATCGGAGAAACTTCTGGTCTGATCATAACTTGATATAACGAATATGGATAGTTGCGAGAAAAAACTTGTAAAACTTCTTATATAATAGGCTAGAGAAAGAAAAAAATTGTTTGGTCATTTATTTTGAATACATACAGACTCAGAGTGAAATATTCAAGATATCAAAATTTGATAGTTCCAAAGTAAAAGATTATGATTAACAAAATTTAGGAAGGACACTCAGATTTTTTCTTCTCCTCCATTTCTGATCTTCTCTTTTGTGATGATCCGCCCCAAAGTCTGCTCTTCTTTTCATATGTGGATTCAAGGAAAATAGTACAGTCTGAACCATTGAACTATACCAATTCGGTTTAGATTAATAAACGTGTCACATTTGATTAACAGAATCAGATCATCAAATATTCAAAGTCTGAAGAGGTTATGACTTTGTCTGCTATTGGTTAAAAGTCTGCTGAAAAGAAGCCTAGCTAGTTACGAACATAAGTATAGCAATTACATGTCGTTTGGTGTAATGCCTTATTATTCGATCTAGCCTCTAGGAGCTAAACATGTCAATTTTGTTAAGCATCAATCTAAATACTTGTCTCGTTGAAAATTCGATGCCTAGTGACATAAAATATGTTGTTATGTTGGAATTTATAGACACATATAGGTAACGCTTTTGCTTTTAATTATTCCGCATAAAGTCACGTATTAAAGATTGTTTAATGTTTGTTTCCCATAGTTTAACGTTGTGTACACGCAATAAGCTATCATCGTTTCAGTTTAGCTGATCATGGTACGTTTGCTGGGGGGACATTATAATAAAGAAACCAACTGTATAACGATCCTGCGAGAACAAGAAAACCTCTTATCATGTCAGACATCAAATATGGTTTCCGGTAATTTAACGTTGGCAAGTTAAATAATTATCTTTAAAAAATACAATAATTATTACTCATAGCACAAGGCCGATTCAACGTTTCCAGAAATCTAGCGTAAGACTAGAATATTATGCAAGATACAAAAAGCTCTGCAGTTGTTCCCAGTGGCTGAGGGAGAAAATGTTTTTTAAATGGGTCAAATTGATGATACAAGTGTTTTACAAGGGTCACTAAGCAAAATTCATTATATGAAATGCAAAAAAAAAATTCAAAAATTCACATAGGTCAACTGACCCACATGATCATATATAGGCTAGCTCCGCCACTGGTTGATCCTAAATTTCTGAAACCGAAGTTATGTCTTCTTTAGCTAAGCTTCGGACTAAGCAGGTTTTAGCATGAATATAATTTATTGTGAAATTTTCCTTAAACTAAATGATTGTTCAGTGATGAAGTAGCTTTGATTCTCCAAGGAAACATCTCAATTTTTCGACAGCGTAGTAATCATGTAGAAGACATCACTAACAACTCCATTCACGTGACAAACTTGACCACTGATCAAATTCACTTGACCCGGCCTGTATGGCCACTACGCAACACACGAATTGATGAATCTTGAATTATTATAGTAACTAATATATATATGAAACTATAACTTCTTAAAAAAATATATAAGAGTTGCCAAAAAAAAAAACATATATAAGAATATCATCACATCAGTTTCTCGGTGGAGGGCAAAAAAAGTTTAAATAATAGCAAGAAGCAACAATGGATATTTCTTGCAAAAATAATTAAGTCCGCTGGCTTCAGTTTTGGTTTACAACTCACAACTTCAACAAAATAAAAAAGTAGTCTTCTCAAACTTTTTTCTCATCTGTCCATCGGCACATCTAATGAAATATAATTTTTTTTCTTCTTATTCCATCATTTCTTATCGTACGATTTGTTGTTTTTCACTAAATTAAGATTTTTTCTTCGGTTTTAACTTTTAACATATAAAGTATGATTGGTAATCTACGAACGTAGTTAGAAACCAACCGTTCATACTGTTGCCAATTGGTGTAATAGTTTGGGGATTGGTTAAAAGCAGCCGTAGAATGTAATTGATAGTATTATTTTCGCAGCTGACAAGGTTTTTCTAGCCTAAACATATTACCAGTTAAAATGGAAATAATAAGATATGTCAACAGTTGAACTCTATATAGTTAAAATGTTGTTAATAGTTAAACGAAATATATTATAACCTAGAGTCAATTAAATCAATATACATAAATGAAGACAAACTTAAATTTATGGAGAAAATTTACTGTAAAATATATATTATTTTTGTAAAAAAAAATATATTTTCATTTTCATTTTTTATATTTTTATACCAAGTATAATAAGAAATCGTTGAAAAGATCTCTAACTATAACTATTAACTAGATCTCGATCCGCGCAACCACGCAGACTTTTGTTTTCATTTATTTTTGGAAAAATGATTGTCAGCTACCCGAAGTATCGGCCACTACATGACTAACCATGCCAATTTTAAAAATGCACACTCAACTACACGAAGTATATGGATTGCATGCAAACATCCATGGACGTTAGAGATGGTAACGGCGTGTGATTTGCCGTTTGGTCAATTGAAACCCGACCCGACCCAATTAAAAAGAAAACCCGACCCAACCCAATTAAAAAAACCCAACCCAATTGCTTCTTCCTCATCCTTTTTGTCGAAGAAAAACTCATCCTCTTTGTAGCAGAAACCCAGAGGCCAAAATCAGCAGTTATTAAAGTGAAGCGACAACATTGAACAGAGCTAAACATGTAAGATTCTTAGAACCCAGATGCTCGATGTTTAGTTTTTGATCGATTGTGATATGAGATTTGAGTGGTTGAATGGTTGTTCGATAGAAGGATCTAAAATCAGGGTCATCAAGCAACAGTAGGAACAGAGGTTATGGTGGTCGCAAATTGTGTGTTTGTCGGTTGCCAGCAAAGATTCTCACGGCTTGGACAGACAAGAATCCTGGCCGAAAGTTCTTTGGGTGTAAATTGTACAAGGTGAAAATCGAAAAAATGATTCTTGGATGTTTTAGTAGTAATGGGATGGGTTGTAACATATTTTGTTGTGTCATTAGGAAGGAGGGAATGACCATTGTTCTTACTTTGAGTGGTTTGATAAAGAAGAAGTATATGGTTGGCCAAAGAGGGCTTTGATTGAAGCAAGAGATAAAATTCGTGAGAAGAAAAAACGGATAAGTGAACTAACTGCCACTGTCAATTTTCTTCGTATGGAGTTAGAGAAGCAGAAGCCGGAGAAACCAGGCTGTAGTAATGGAGATGAAGAGAGCATTTGTAATGAATTTGTGAAGTTGTTGAACAAAAGCAATTTCCATGAGATACAAGTTTTAGTGAATGATATTATGGATCTTATGTAATTTATTGAACAATGAAGTTGAAGTTTCTTTCTTTATCTTATATCTTCTTCATGCATATTCAACCAAAAGGAGACTTAATGTTATAAAGATGGAAGGTTTAAAATCATACAACCCAATGTCAGTGAATGTTAAGTCATAGAGACTACTTCACACATTTAATCCAAGACATCACACATTTAATCCAAAAAGAACCTAATACCCGAGAGTTGAAACATTTTAAAACCTTCAAACACACAAAAAGACATGATAACCGAGACTTGAAACATTTTAAAACAAGATCAACCAAACAACAATGAAGCCAAGCGACTGCTTCTACGGAGCACTTGAGTTGGTTGTGGTGCAGTAGAAGAAACATCTTGAAATTCAGCCTCCTCGTGTGCTTCGTCTCCTCCTAACTGAGCCATGAAATCAGCTTCCATCTCAGCCTCTTCTTGTGCTTCATCATTTGCTTCGTCTTGAGCTTATAGTTGAGCTTGAACTTCTCCCTCCAACTGAGCTTCCTCATTAAGACGCCTTCTCTTCGCCATGTCCTCCTGAGACTGCGAAAACATAGATGTTACATCAACTTGGGATTGAACATTTTGTTTTCAATTCTAAATTGGTATATATTATAATATATATGTGTCCATCAATTTTAAAACAAAATAAGTTTACGGTATTTTTTTCATTGAATAGATTGTTTCAAATTTTCACATGTATTTGTATCTTCTTCTATATATATATTTTCGGATTATTATTTCATTATTAAAATCATAACTATATATATAAAGATTAGTGAAATATTGGTTTATTGTCATATTCAAAGATATTGTAACATTTCACAAATTTCGAAAGTTCTTACAAAATTAAAAATTTTCCTTCATAGATTTATATTATCGAGTAAATAATTAAACATTTAGTTTTTTGTTTAATGTTTAAAATAAACTATATAGTTTAAAATTTGTTTTCATTGGTTTAAGGTAGTAAAGATTAATCATTGTTAGATAATATGATTTTTGTTATTTAAAAAAAATCTTTATAATTTTAAAAGTTAACACCGACAAATATTTAAATAATTAACATATGGAGGTATAATATTACAACATTAAATTATATCTATTTAATTTATATTATCGATAAATCCAATAGATCATCTATTGTTTAAATCCAATTATTGATAGTCCAACAAAAAATTTTGGTATGCTCAAAATTTAAATGATAAGATTAGAGATTACATGTAACATGACTTTTTAGAAATAAGTCCATTAGATCTATTTTTTTAAAAATTACACATGAATCAACGTTGTGATTTCTGTTTCAATATATAAAGTTATTACTATCTCTTATCGTAAAGTTACTTACATTATTATATATTTTTGCCCTTTTATTTAGATACAAACAACAACTTTTTACTATACTTACTGACCAAACCTTGTTAAGTGTATGTACCAAAATTTGGTACATATAGATTTCGATGTACCAACATGGTTATTTCACGTTTGCAAGCGGTGGTTTTTCCGGTTAGATAATAAACAACTTGGCCCTTTAGAGTTAGTAACGTTAGATATGCTATGTTCATTTAAAGGAAAATAAACCATAGTAACATATAAGAAGATAAAAAAAAGCCATATAAGAAGAGAAATAATTTTTTTTTTTGTCAGCAAGAAGAGAAATAATCAAAAGAGTGACAAAAGGATTTCAACACCTTTATTGGACAAATAGGGCTGTCCCATGATATGACTCTGTCCTTCTACAGCTGTCTTGGTAATTCAACTTCTGCAATTTTTATCGCTTAAATTTTTTTCTCTTTCGAATATAATGTATATATATGTATACTTAAAGCTATATAAAACAGAAGTGGGAAACAAAACCGCAGAGATTCCATGGTTTTGCTTCAGTCTTCTTGTAGTCTTCTCAATCATCATATTAGGAGCTGCCACGGTAAAAACAATTATCTGAAGAATGATTTTTTTACACTGACATCATGATAGTTCAATGAAAATAATTAGTTTAATCTTATTAGTATAATGCTTATTGAGTTTTTTATCAATATTATTGAGTTTATCTATGTGATTTTATTTAATTTGTGGTAAAAATGTTAAAAATTTTATACTATTTTCGGAGTTTATACCATTATCTATGTTGATTTCTTAACTTGTATATGGTGTTTAGCAAAAATAATACTGACTTCTGAAGTTTCTACTCGATCGTTCACTCAACGGGGATAACAATGATGTCTTCAAGGTTTTTTGGTCTTGAAACGTTTTTTTAAGATCTTGAGAAGTTAAATTTAGCCAAGTATTATTTATGATTTTTTTAAAAAATAATATTTGATTTTATTTGGTGATACAATGCTGGTTCTATACTAAGCTCGCGGTTCATATCATAGAATTTTCCTAAGACCATGATTAACCTCAATCTCTTAATTGAGGTTATTAACTTCGGGTAAGAGACGTTTTTAATTTTTCTTAGATTTTAACTAAGAAAAACTAAAAAAAACTTAAAAAAACTAAAAAAAACTTTTTAAATAAGAGATATAAGAACTGAATCTTAGCTGAAAAATTTAAAAAAAAACAAAAAAATGTCAAATCATGAGTTAAGAACCATCGGCTAAGAAAACGGGGTTAATCATGCCCTAAAAATATCATTTTGTTTCAACTCCATTGTGATACGCCCAATTCTTTATATTGTCACACTAACTGGACCGCTAGCTCTATAAAAGACAACAGGTTTTGTTATTAGCTTATATAACCCTACTCGGACATTCACAAAATAGCCTCGTGAACTACAGCTTTGTGATCACCGTTAGCAACTTCTTTAGTAGACTAGCAGTGAGCACATCAATATACAACTTTACTAGTTCTGATTTTTTTTTTATGAATAATAAAGTGCATTTGCTTTGCGAAATCAAGAATGCCACGGTAAGAAAACATTGTATTTTTTTTTGCTGCAACCATATCTGAAGAATATCACTTTTAACATCTAAAAAACGATTTTATAGTGGTTAGTCCATCAATTTATTTAAAAAAAAAAACGATGTAACCAATTGATATTTTAAAAGTTTTGGAATTTGTTTTTTTGAAAAATGTTTTTAAAAAACGAGGTATATCAAATTGGGTATAGAACGTGAATGCCTTTTTGCTAGGGTGAAAAGGAAACACAACTCATGGCCAAGCAGATACTTCTCTCTTACTGTTTCATTTTATTTCATTTGTTATTTTATTCAAAAGAGTGAATCCTCAATATTTTCCATCACTTGATATGACCTTTCAGGAACCTTTTCTTTGTTCATCGAAAGTATTATTAAACAAGGTGAAATATAAAAATAAAATACCTTTTCGAACAGAATAAAAATAAAATACCTAAGAACATATAATAAACGATCATTCAGTATTTATTCTCTTTAATACATACTAGATTTTTTAAACGCGCTACGCGCGGATAAGATATTACATGTATTTATCAATTCTAAAAAATAATATATAATCTTGTATTACAATATTTAAAAAATATAAAATAAGACTACGTAAAATAAATATTTTTTTTTAATTTTCTTTGTGGAAATCATTATGTTGTTTGATTGTTGTACTTGATTTCCATATTTGCATAGATATTTGTGATAGGTGAATAACTATATTTTTATCATCAGTAAATAATATATATTATTAATATAATATAAAAATGAAATTATTTATTTTTTAAACAAATTTGTCTCATGTTGAGGAGTCGGTTATAGACATATCATATTCGAAAGAAACATTTTTACAGTTATCAATCTTCTTAACAGTCAAAAAACAAATCTGAATATCAAAACAATATCTCATACGATCTCTTTGTGGAATAAGTGCTCTGAAAAAATTGAATAGGATAGGGAGATTTAAAAATAAATGAGATGACGTGGTAATTTCGGGCTCTCTGATTGGTTGATTTTTCTATCCTACGTGGATATTCTCCCCATGACTTATATCCCCTTTTTAGTATTGTATATATTTCTACTTTTTTAGCAATGGATATTCACATTTATACCCTTAACAACCTACAACTATAACAACAAAATAAACTAATATGCATATATTTGTCCCCAAAAGAAAAAAAAAACTAAAATGCAGTTTAAAAAAACGACAAAAGATCATTGATGAAACTCAAAGCATATATTTGTCCCCAAAAGAAAAAAAAAACTAAAATGCAGTTTAAAAAAACGACAAAAGATCATTGATGAAACTCAACTAGCTAGATGTTTCTTTTAACGAATGATAATCTTCAATAAAATATCATCTGAAGTAAATTTGAAAAATACAATTCGATATAGCCATGAGACGTTTTTTATTTTCTTGAATGATACTAATCAAATTAAAGACTTACTTTTAAAAGATTTGTACCATTATCGATCTCACCTATTCACGGTGTTAGTTTTGATTTATCATTCAACGTGAATAAATGCAAGTTATGGGCCAGTTCAAGCCCATTATTATCGAGTTGGCCCATATTGCTATTAAGGATAAGAAGCTAAACAAAACATTTGTCGGGGCTCAAGGTCTGTCTAAGGTTTTTGTGGCATAGAAAATGTATGTGATTAGCTTTGTCAGTCACTGACTGAAAAAAACATATTGATACTTTCTTTTTGTCAATAACTTCCGCCGACATATGTTGAAATCTTTTAAGCTTTATAGGATATTCTGATTGACAACTTATTTTTCAAAAGAAGGGATAATGATTCAGGGAAGAAAAGAAATAGCGCAATCAGCGGCATGAATATGTTTTCCCGAAACCCCAAAGTAAAAAAGACTCAACATTTTGATGTTTTTTTTTCTTTGCATGCTTTACTTTTTCATCATTTTATCTCACTAAAATGTCAAAACTAAACTTACAAAACTGTAAGGTGCAACAAAGTCCTTGAGTTTCACAAGGATTATATATAAATCTTCATTTTACATATCAATTAATCAGGAGTGTGCAACTCTGTTTTCTTCTCATATTAATTATGTTTCTAAAATTGCAAGTTCAATATGGCACCCTTTTTTTTCTTTTTTTTTCTAACCGAGTATCCTGTCCCCACCGAAGTGGTCCAGACTAGAGACCGAAGTGAGCATGGACGCTGCCAGGGCGTCACCATGTGGCTCACCGTGTAACGGTCTTCAGTCTCGGGTGCTGCAGCCCACAGGTAAATTCCGCAGTGGCCAAGGCTCGAACCCAGAGGCGGACACTCCAGCTGGAGCTCCTATACCACTAGACCAAAGCAACTTGGTTAATAGTATATAACTCTGAAGACAAATAACTCTTTTTTTTTTAACAACAAACTTTACATATAACTAAAACCAAGCTAAAGTATAATATGAAATGTTCAGTTTTACTTTTGATAAGATCTGAGAGTCATTTACAGACCACACCAAGCAAGGTAAAATATAATATTTAGACATGCATCATTATTTACTTATGACCCTACATTTACATGCCTTTCCTTGCACATTTTTTGTTCCAAAAGACAAAACAAAGAAACACGAAAAGAAAACACATGAACTCCAAATCTCTCACTTGTTGTGTTGTGTTCTTGCTACACACAAATTTATTATCTTCTACATCGCCATCATCTCTCATCCACATCAACTCCACAACATCAATCCTCAATGTCACGTTACCACACTCCTTATCTCAATCCCTTGAGGATTTCGCCCTCAAGACGTTAACAAACCAACACCACACCGGTGCTTTATACCGAGCTGTCTTACCGAATAATTTATCGGGCATCGAAGTCTCCATCGTCCGTCTCACCGGGAAGAGCCTGTGGACCTCCGGGGCCAGATTCAGCAACGTGCTTATTCCGGCAAGGTCAGTTTCGGTACCTCCTGCAAGGAGAGTCGCTATTGTGTACCAAAATCTAGGGAACTGGTCTAACCATTGGTATACCGTACCCGGTTACCGGTTAATCACTTATGTCTTAGGGTTTAGAGTTTTGGACGTGTCGGATCAAGACAACGTCAAAGAGATCAGTCTAAAGAAGAATCCTGTAAAGATCTTGTTTAGGGATTTATCGGATGAGAAAATGTTGTCTAGGGTAAGTTGCGTGAATTTCAAGGCACAAAACGAAGACAAGGAAGCTGCTCGTATAAGCAGAATGATTCTCCCGGGCGTGTGTTACGGTTCGAGCCATGGAGATTATTCGGTGATCGAGCCTTTAGAGAAGGATAAGAAGAAGAAGGTGGCGTTGTGGCGGACCAGGTGGTGGCTGTGGATGGTGGGACTAGTATTAGGGTTTGGTGTGTTATGGTTCTTAGGGTTTGTATGTACATTGGGGCTAAGGATTTTAAGAACGAAGAAGATTCAAGTGATGATGGAGAGGGAAGCTAATGATGGTGAAGTGTTTGAGAGCAGATGGGTTGGTGGAAGTAAAATGCCATCAGCAACTGTAACCAGAACCTTACCAGAGTCAGAATCCGGATTCGAAAACTGTTCTCATGGATAAAATAAACGTTTGGGTCTTAATATAAATATGTAACCAAAACTTGCTAAATTCAAAAACCAGAACAATCTTCTTTATTGAGGATCCTATCTTTGTGACTCAGGTTTATGGCTTTATCTCTTTATCTTGCAGCCTTGAAACTTCTTTATTCCATCTAGAATATGTAGCATAGTCCCGCTTGCCTCCAAGAACTGTAAAATCCTATGATCTCCATTTTTATGTTGGCTTTGAACTCGAACAGAAACTCGCTGAACGTTGCATCTACTTGAGGTTCATTGCCTTCATTTAGGATCAAAGAACCTCCAAATGTAAAGAGATGATCTTTCATAAGTACAGGTATGTGTGACTGTCTCAATTCATCTCTCACAACACTGCCATCGCATTTGCGCCTGATGCAACAAGCTACACGAGCAATACCACCAGAGTCATCGTCATAGACAGCTGATCGAGCCACAAGCTTAATGCAAGCCTTATAGTTATATCTCAAGAATCGAGGAAAGGGTCTTTGAATCATGTGGACGGTAAACATTGCTTCTTCAACAGGTAAGATTGCGTATTTGCAAGGTGATGTACAGATGAGCTCTCTTGAGTCTCTGTTGAGTTTCAAGCAGTTTGCAAAATTGAGACAGATGTCTGGATTGTGAAATGAACCATGTATTCTCTCAAGAGACTCACACTCCTGTGCATTTATCTCTGAAAGCGATTCTGGAAGCTGTGGAAGTGATGTAAGCTTTCTGCATTCTCCGATGTCAAGCTTATGAAGCTGAGAAAAATGTTTGATGCAGTCTGGAATAGTTTTGATATCTTCGTTACCACTCAAATCCAGTGAAACTGGAGAAGTATATGCTTTTCTCGGTAGACATTTTGGTAACATTTCTTCAATATTATTAGCCCTTATCGTCAGCCTTTTCTTGACACCAGAGACCCAACTAACTATTGCATTAAACGGGAGACCGTCTACACTGTCTGAAAAATCCACTTTTTCAAGATTCTCGAGCTTTGAAATGTTCATACAGATATTGGTCAGTTTCGAGCATTGCTTCATACAGAGTTTATGCAGACTACAGAGATTCTCGATCCATGGAGGAACTTCTACTATTCCCGTGGAGCTTAGTTTAAGCTCTTCGATGCAGTCAGGGACATGTGGGAATGCACTGAGGCTTTCACAACGATCTGCTGAAAATTTCTTAAGGTTTGTGGCATTTGAGAGATTAGGAATCTCTTTTAGCTTTCTGGAGTAACTCACATCCATCACTTTGAGACTCCTAAGTGGCTGAACTCATACCATAACAAGCAACAGATAAGGCCACATGTCAGTTCAGTATATAATGAGAACTTGTGTAAGAAAATATTTCTGGAGGACTTACTATGATTCCTTCCCAGAGTTTCTCAAGCTTGCTAAATCTCATTCTGAGTTCCACAAGGAACTCTGCAGAGAACTTGGAAGGCAAAGATCTCATAGGAAAGGAGTCCCAGTGTAGCAGTCTAAGTTTGTGGGGTAAATAGTTTAGACCCTGTGGCAGATTTAGTCTGGATTTAGCATTCCATGTCTTGTATATCTCCAAGAACTGAAGATTATGCATTCCTTTAAAGGCTTTCTTACTTATGGATAACTCTCCATTGATTTTCGATGCATCGAATGATATGCCTAAGACAGTTCCTGTACCCTGAAAAAAAAACTCCACAGAGTGAGAGACTATATCGTTAGATGTAAAGATAAGAGTGTAGAAGTGCTTACGGATTTGCAGGCAAGTACATCCCTAATCTCCTCAGCATCAACCAAGAACTGACGTTTTCCAGGCTCGTGAACAGACTGTTGACAGACGATCTCTCTACCCATTTTTTGTAGCAGAGAGTGCATATGTATGCGTCCCCAATGAGTATCCACGAGAGATTTATCAGCTAAGGCTTTAAGTCCATGGTCAACGTCCAAGTTACTATTCTCAAGCAACGTCTTCACATCCTCGACGTTCTTACCATTGAACAAACAAGCAATGTGAAGAAATATGGATTTATCTTTACTATGCAAGGCATCATAGCTGAATCTCAACGTCTTCTCAATTTTTCCATCAAGACTTGTGTAAAGTCTTGGCATTGCATATTTCCACTCTTCCTTAGAAAACCCTCGCAAGTAGGAGCCCAAAACGGTTAAACCCAAAGGAAGATAGCCAGCAAGATGAGTCACTTGTAGCGCGAGCTCCCTGATACCGACACAAGGAGGATGCTTTTGTCCAAAAGCAGATTGACAGAAGATCTCAAGAGCTTCGGTTCTAGACGGAAGTTCCACCTTGTATACAAGGTCGATACCATGTGCTTTCAGAAGCTGTCTATCTTGTGTGGTAACTACAATCCTACTTCCAGGACCAAACCATCGAGGCTCCTTTGCCAAGGCAATGAGTTGCTCCAGTTTATCTACACCATCAAGAACAACAAGGACTCTCTTGTCCTTCAACCTTTCTCTTACCACACCTAAATGAGGTATCTTAATGTCTTTATGGTTGATAAGCTTAGACAAACACTCTTCTTGCATATGCAACTTTGAACCGTAGTCGTCAAGGTTGATTCTCCTATATGTTTCTTTAATGTTCTCCATGAATGCACTATGCCGGAAGGTAGGAGACAGTCGAGTGTATAGAGCTCTTGCAATGGTTGTCTTCCCGATTCCCGCAGGACCCCAAACACCTACCATCGTCACTTCACTAGACTCTAGAGATAACAATGGCTTCAAATTTTCGATATGAGCTTCCATTCCAACTAGATCATCAAAGTCCCTTGAAGGTGTAACGTTTAATGCACTAGAGATATCCAACGCAAGTTTCTCAATCATATCTGCTTCATTATTCCTACGGTGAAAGATAAAAAAACAACCGCTCATTCACATATATACTACATAAACTGGAGGCTTTTAATATCTGAACCCAAAATATTATTAACTGAACCCCAAATAAATTCGGATCCAAAATAGATCTTAAATAGAGTTATCAAATCTATCCGAACCCAAAATATTATTAATGATTATTATTAACTCGAACAAATATAGAAAATCCGAAAGAGACCTAAGGTTAAATTCGAAAATCTGATCCTAAACCCGAAGGCTCAAACCTACTCATTTCTAAAGAATTTTAAATTCCTAAAGTTGGAAAAGCCGCCGTTTAGAACAAAACTAATATTATATGTTGTGGTTTCAGTTAAACAATTACTAGTTTTTGCCGGCAAACTCCTATAACTTTTTAAAGAATGACTAACCAGAGGCGAGAATCCACTCCGGCTAGATTCGCGACGTCCGTCAGCGCCCGTGACCATCTCTGCCTCACTTCTTCCGACTTCCCCACGCAAGTTTTTTCAAAGATGTTTCCAAAATCGCCGGCCTGCTTTCTGACGTCACATGGATCGACGTCGTAGAAAACAGGCATCACTGTTTGGCCCCGCTCTTCTTTACAGCTCATGATTTCGAGCAATTCGTTCAAACACCACGTCGAAGATGCATAGTTCTTCGAGAGCAAGATGACTGCCATCCTTGATCCTCTGATCGCTGCCACCAGCTCGGGGCCGATAGCTTTGCTCCTCTTGATCTCATGATCGATGAAAGTGGTGATTCCTTTCCTTTGCAACTCCTTGAGGAAATGACTTAGAAAGCTTTTGCGAAGATCTTCACCGCAGAAGCTCGGGAAGACGTTGAATCTCCAGTTCCGAGACGGAGACGAAGACGAAGACGAAGACGAAGACTCCATGAATTAGAAAAATATCATTTGTTTCCCAATATTTGTTATTTTAATCAGGCACCCTGTTTGAAAAGTCAGCCATCACCAAGTTTAAATCCACTAAGAATGTTATCGTTAAACTAATAAATTGGGCCTATAATGAATCACAAATAAAGAAGCCTATTTAAACTGAAATACTATTAGCCTTCATCCCATATTATATGATATATCCCCCAACGTTTCCACTAAAAAAAAAAGAATCAATCAAATTTTGTCTAGCTTCTACACGATTGCGAGTCAAATTATGTCGTTCGTTAAAGTTCTACGCATTTTACTTTATCGTCTCTTGATTGATATTTTTTTGTCCTATGTAATCAAATTGTCGATTCAGCTAAGCTGTTGATGGCTTGATGAAAATATATATGAATGTCTGTTGGATATAGATGGTAAACACAAGAGAGAAATGATAGAACAAAGAACATAGGAAATATAGACAAAATATAATAAGTTTATTTCATTCTTTCATCAAATTTTTTGTTAAATATTTCTCTTTAAATTTTGTTTATTTTCATAAAATGAAGGTAGCGATAGTTCAATTCTATTCATTTTTGTCAAACTAATAGAATAATATCACAGTCATTTTATTTTATAAAGTAATAATCTAGTTGTATCCGTCGTAAGGTTTTGAGTTCACGGAGCATTATTGAATGGGTCGAGTTAATGAAATTTTGCACTGAGAAACTACACCAAAATACACAAAAATCAATTTTATTTGTCCACATAAATAAAGCGATAAGGTGGTCATTTTCAAAATATTATTCTAGGCATGTCTGATGTCGCTGTGTCTTTTTTGTTTCATTCAAATTTTAAGAAATGATAGAGAGTCGAGGGACGCATAATTACAAATGAATTATCAGCTAAACCATCTTATTCAATCGTTTTCTAATCCTAAAATCTTCAACGTGAAACTAAGCCAGTCAGATTACGAATCCAGTGTATTGAGATACTCTTTAAGGGAAGTTTTTGGCTATATGCTAACTTGAATTTTTGCATTTTCAGATTATTGCATGAGCCCTTTTCAAGACAATTTGAGAAATTAAGCCTTAGTTCAAAAAGAAGATGACTAGAGAAATCAATGATTACAAAAAAAAAAACAATACGAATATATAGGAGGACCAACAAGGTCGCACAGGGACGTCATTGACGCATTAAAGATGTCATAGGTCGGCATAACAAGACAAGAACAACTTGATAATACTTTAATTTGCATGTTTCAATGTAGCTATATATAGAAGAAGAAAGTAGATCAATTCTTACCTATATAAGTTTAGGTACAATCATTTCTGGATTGTGAATGCAGAGTTGGACATGACTGACTTCAAAATATAAACATAAAATGCAGATTGAGATCGATGAGGTAAGGTAAAAAAAGTTTGGTTATTCAAGTTATGTTATAGATGCTTACAACTCAACACATGTCGTTCTTTTATCGGATCGATACGAGTAGTTTTTAATTGTGTTTTTTTTTTTTAAACTGAGTTTATAATCGTGCTTAAAAATTGGTTATATTTATAAAAGTTTGATAACATAACATTGATGGTCGTGGTCTATTTTTGATTACTTGGTTTGTGCGGACGTCTTCATTTGATTTTATTATTTTATTTGTACACGACCTTTTCGTTTAATGATTGTTTCTATATGTGATCGTATGCATGTAATTTATCTGCTGAAATGATCGAAAAGCTTTAAAAACTGTTGACATGAGACGTAGTTTAAAGTAAAACTATAAAATAAGCAATTAACAAGATATTCAATTAGCTTATTCCCTCCAAATCTGAACAGGTAGTTAATTCGGTTAATCATGTCGCATGTCAAGATCCACCCATACCCACACCTATCATCACAAATTCACAACCAGCTGTCCTCACATCTTCATCTTCGGCTTTATTCAATTTTATATGCATATTTTCAATATATTTTTGCAAGTAGATATTCATTTTCGGTTTTTCTTTATTAAATCAGCCAATCAGATCCAAAAAAACTTAACCGCAAAAATGACTTTTAATGTTACATATTATTTTTGTTTCTATAACATATATTTTTTGTTTTACGCATATTATAAGATTATATTAAATGTAATTATAAATGCATCATTTTTATGATTACTTATTTTGATAATTTTTAACCAATAATATTTTCAATAATTAAAACTAATATCTAAAATTTTACAATTTACTATAATTAACTTATACAAAATATATATAATATTAAATATGTATTTGAAAAAATAATTTTAATAGGAGGTACATGGCAACAATAAATTCAATTATTTCACGGAGAAATAGATATTAATGTTTAATTGTTCCTGACGCAAGTTTTACACTTGACGTTTCATGACGTTCTAAGTTTGATAATTAAACGACTTAATTGGATTTTATAGAAAGTTTGTATAAAAGATTTTATTGACAGAAGAAAATGGAAAATGGAAAAAAGAAACAAAAAATTAACATGATTACTTGAAAAGGGAAAAGAAATGATAAAAGGGAAAATAATATAAAAATGGAAATGATTAAATTATTTAACAAAAAACCCTTTTTGACAATATTATTAATCACCGTCAATTATATACTGAAGAATTATTCAGTGATTGAGGATGAAGAATGCCCTTTTTGAGAGAAAAAAAAAACATTTTAAATACTACTATTTGTGCATGCTTCTTTTGAACCTTTGTACCTTTTCAACATACTGCCCATTTTTTCTGACTTGTGGTCTTTAAATATCTCTTTCCTCTTTTCCTAATCTGAATACTTCATATTCTTCCTTCGATTCGAAAAAGGGTTGTGTGTTTTTTGCTTTCAGGGTCTTGAAAGTCTGTTAGTTACATCTAATCCTAATCGTTGATCTTTTCCCCGGGAAATCGTGTCTTTTAAATAATATTTGGACCTTCGAGTGATTTTCAAAGATCTTGCGTTTTAAATCTCAACCTCCGTGATTCTTAATCGCGTTTTTTACCTTTATCCTCTTTGTTTTGTTTTTTTCTTTAACCTTTTTATCCTCTTTGTTTTTTGCACCTTAGATTTTTTTTTTTTGTTTCGTGTGTGTGTGTGTTACGGCTTTATCGGTGTAAGAAAAGGACTTAGCAGTTGAAGTGTTGGTTGGGTTTTAGGTTTTCAAACTCACGAGAAAACTTTTGGTTTCTTGTTGATCACACAAGAAAGTGTTTTCTCCTTCTCGTGACTTCTTCGCCTAAATTATTTTCTCCTTGTTTAAAAACCCAAGAAAGCAGTGGAGGAGAGAAAAGAAAGAATAAATATCAAAGTCTCTCTTTTTTTGTTTGCTTATTACAATGGAACCATCTGGAGTCAGTAATGAGAAGAGACCCACCGTTGACTTGATCAAGGATAAAAATGGAACCGATCAGATTCTTCTCCAGAATCCTAAAGGCGCTTCTGTAAAGGTCATAGTATTTTTGTTTTGCCAATGTTTACTTATCTAAGATTCTGTATTTAATTTTGTTTATTAATCTGTAGGTTCGGTTTTTTAAAACCAAACCTGTGTATTTGGGTTTTAAGCGTGTTAGACTGCTCTGTTTTCTATTTGGTTGGTGGAGTCTATTGGTTTTGTGATTCATGCATCAACATTCACAACATTTTCATTTTTGTGTATGGAGCTGATGGTTTTTTTCATTGGATGATGCTTTGTTCAGATAAGTTTACATGGAGGACAAGTTATTTCTTGGAAGACTGACAAGGGCGATGAATTGTTATTCACCAGCGCCAAGGTAAAAAAGTTCTGCTATTTTTTTACCACTTATGCAAGTTTCTTTTATAAAACTTGATGAAACATATCAATATATCATGCCCTTGCTTCAGGCTAACTCGAAGCCTCCCCATCCGGTACGTGGAGGAATCCCTATATGCTTTCCTCAGGTAAGTCTAATATGTAATCTTTGGACATGAATGATTTGATCACCTTTCTTGATAATTATTCTTCTCTCTCATAAAAGTTTGGCACTCGAGGGTCGCTTGAGCAACACGGTTTTGCAAGAAACAAGATGTGGCTTGTGGAAGAGAATCCACCTGCTTTACCTTCATTCGACTCAACTAACAAAGCCTATATCGACTTGGTACTTAAACCCTCTGATGAAGACACAACAAGGATCTGGCCTCACTGGTTGAATCCTATTGTGACTCCTTAGATATATATATATATGATCCTCTCTTTTTCCTTCATTTCAGATTGCTTACAATAATCACTCTTGTTTCAGCTTTGAGTTTCACTTAAGAGTTTCATTGGCACTAGATGGAAACCTAACCCTGATATCTCGAGTCAGAAACATCAACTCAAAGCCTTTTAGCTTTTCCATTGCTTACCACACTTACTTCTCCATTTCCGACATCAGGTGAAGACACCGAGCTTTAGCTTCTCTCTAGTCTCTACGTGATCATCACACACTTACTCAATGCTTTCTTTCTTTATTTCTTTTTTGGTTATTCTATCAGTGAAGTTAGAGTTGAAGGGCTGGAAACTCTTGACTATCTTGATAACTTGTTTGAAAAGGAGCGGTTTACTGAGCAAGGCGATACACTAACCTTTGAATCCGAGATCGATAGAGTGTACTTGAACTCTAGAGACGTGGTTGCCGTTTTCGACCATGAGAAAAAACGTACATTCCTCATCAAGAAAGAAGGTCTACCAGATGTTGGTAAGATCCAAAATACCAAACCGTTAACCGTTAGTTCGGTTTATGACAGAATCATATTATCGGTTTTGTTGTAGTGGTGTGGAATCCATGGGACAAGAAAGCTAAAGCGTTGACTGATTTGGGAGATGAAGAGTATAAACATATGCTTTGTGTTGACGGAGCAGCTATTGAGAAACCAATCAACTTGAAACCGGGTGAAGAATGGACCGGGAAATTAAATCTCTCGCTTGTCCTTTCCACTTGAAAAATCGGTACCGGTTATCTTTAAACCGATTAATTCATCCATCATATCTTTTGGTTTATTATTCTTTACAGTATAGTCTATAGAAGAACATCACAGTGTGTGTGATTCTTCGGTATCAAATCCTTAATATTAAAAGAAAACCTGAGATTTGAAAATGTCACGCGTTTTTTTTGGCAGTGACAAGATCCTGGTTTTGTGCGAGATTTAACTTGTGTATGAAGATAAGATACTATATGAACTTGTGCACCGGTTCATCATATTATTTAAAGCTTTCTTGTTCTCATGGTTAACAGTTCTTGAATAAATAGTTTCTAAAACCATAAAGTTTTTTTATTGGGTTGTTGAGTGGCTTTATACTCTCTAGATTGCCTCACAATGTTGGAGACAAAAAGAAAAGGACTCGACCGAGCTAAGATGGGTATGAAATCATCACAATAATCATGAAAGAGTTGAAATTATTGGTCTATTATAATGCACCATAACTTCTATAATTGGGTCCATTTTTTAATGTGGTGAATACACCGAAGGGAAAGTAATATTTTGTTTACAGAAATATACTTGATCCCAAAAAGGAAAAAAAAAACTAAAATGGTGGAGTATATGCATTAAAGGTAGGCTTGTAGCTTCATTATCATGACAAGTAAATACAAACAAAAACGTATAGTGTTTGTTTGAGATTCATGTATTTTGGTAGTTAAATAGTATGTTTTCTTGACTAGATTAACATCATTCGTTATTCTTTCTCTATCTCCTTTAGGTAAAGCATTGACCACATTAATGTCATGTCTTATCACATCTGGTTTTTGTACATATCGGTACATAAAACTCAACCGGTTTGACAATATCGGTTTACCAATAGACAACTCTAAACTATATTGGGAGCTAATCAAAATTTCACTAATAAATACTCGAATGTTCAATCAAGTTTTCTATAACCATAGTATAGCTGGCATAATAAAAATTCTGAGGTACACGACGAAGAAAGAATGGTCCCCGGTTCGGTATTAAATAACCGGTAATCACAGACTCACCGGTCACCCAACCTGTAACCGAAACAAAATAAGAAGTCACATCAATATCTTCCCTCGTCATCTTCATTACTTTAATTGCCTAAAAAAGTATCTGTTTCTATAGAACCTCTTAACTTCAGTGCTTCAATGGTGGTTCTCAAGTTCGTGTTCTTCAAGTTACAGACGTGATCGAGATTCTCGAGAAGAAACGGCGTGCGTGACTAGAAAAAAATAAATTAAAAAGACTCATAAAGCTCAGATCTGGAGGTATCAATTTCTTTATTTTAATAATTTAATTCCTTAATACAGTTAAGGTCCTACTTTTCTTGACGCTGTTGTTGATTCCCAGAAACTCTAGTGTTTCGATTTCGAAGAGTTTAAATTAAAAAGCCAAAGACAAAACATGACTTTCATTTCGTTATTACCGAAGCTACTCTCTTCTGTCTCCCACTCTTGTTTCCCTTTTACTTTTCGATCCCCAGTCTTCTAGAAATCTTCCTTTTGTACCCTTTTATTTCAAATTAAAGTTTCTCATCCAAAGTTTCTCCATTTATAGTCCCATCATCATCATCATCTTCACAAAGAACCAGCAATGGAAGCTTGGAGGGTTTCTCTATGTTTCTTCTCTCTCTATCTGATCATCTCCGGAGCAGAAGCAGATCCTTTACAAGACAAACGCGCGTTACTCGAGTTTCTAACCATCACGCGCCCAACACGCTCGCTCAACTGGAACGAGACCACTCCCCTCTGCAAAAACTGGACAGGAGTCACTTGCAACCGCAACGAATCTCGAATTATAGCCCTTAGATTGCCAGCGATCGGACTCAACGGTCAGATTCCACCCAACACCATAAGCAGACTCTCCGCTCTCAGAGTCCTCAGCCTCAGATCCAACAGACTCTCAGGCCCATTCCCTATGGGCCTCGCCGGGCTTAAAGACTTGGGCTTTCTTTACCTCGAGGACAACGACTTCTCCGGCCCGTTGCCTCTGGACTTCTCTGTTTGGAAGAAACTCGTTAGCGTGGATCTCTCGAATAACAGATTCAATGGAACAGTTCCTGTCTCTCTCTCTGGTCTGAAACGGTTACAGTCGTTGAACCTCGCTAACAATTCTCTCTCCGGTGTGGTTCCTGATGAGCTGAGTGGGCTCTCTAGTCTGAAAGTGATTGATCTGTCTAACAACAATCTCCACGGACCGTTACCGAGCTGGCTGCTAAGGTTCCCGCCGTCTTCTTACCAAGGCATTGGTGATGACGTCACTCACTTTCAACCACCTCCTGAACCACCGACTCGAAAGAAGCCTAAAGGAGTCACTAAGACGGTCTTCCTCCTCATCGTTATCTCTGTATCGATTGTACTACTCGCGGTTTTAGCGTTTGTGTTTGCGCTTTGTTACTTGAGGCGCAAGTTAAGGATTGTTAAGGACCATAAGCTGCAGAAGAAAGGCGGTATGTCTCCGGAGAAGTTTGATTCGAGGATGGAAGAGGCTAACAACAGGCTGTCTTTCTTCGAAGGATGCAGCTACTCGTTCGATCTCGAGGATCTGTTGAGAGCTTCCGCTGAGATTCTTGGTAAAGGCACGTTTGGGACGACGTACAAAGCGGTTCTCGAGGATGCGACTTCCGTAGCTGTGAAACGGCTTAAAGACTTTGCGGCTGGGAAACGCGATTTCGAGCAGCAGATGGAGATTATTGGAGGGATTAAGCACGAGAACGTTGTGGAGCTTAAGGCTTATTATTACTCCAAAGACGAGAAGTTAATGGTTTATGATTACTTCAGCAGTGGAAGTGTGGCTTCTTTGCTTCACGGTAAATGCGTTATTAGCTATGGTTAGGCTCATTTCCGGTTTAATTTTAGTAACCGGTTTAGTTGGTGCAGGTAACCGAGGAGAGAACCGGGTTCCGTTGGATTGGGAAACGAGGATGAGGATTGCGATTGGTGCGGCTAAAGGGATCGCTAGGATCCACAAAGAGAACAATGGGAAGCTCGTACATGGGAACATCAAGTCTTCGAACATATTCTTGAACTCAGAGCGTGAAGGATGCGTGTCTGATCTTGGTTTAACAGCTGTAATGAGCGCATTGGCTCCACCCATCTCTAGGCAAGCTGGTTACCGTGCGCCGGAAGTAACAGATACAAGGAAGTCTTCTCAACTCTCAGATGTTTACAGCTTCGGCGTCGTATTACTCGAGCTACTCACTGGAAAATCCCCCATTCACACTACCGCAGGTAATGATTACAAACTAGAATAAAAAAAATTACTATATTATCTTCGGTTTAATGATTTTTTATTTTTGGACAGGAGATGAGATTATACATTTGGTTCGATGGGTACATTCGGTAGTGAGAGAGGAATGGACTGCGGAGGTTTTTGATGTGGAGCTTCTTAGGTATACAAACATAGAGGAAGAGATGGTTGAGATGTTGCAGATTGCTATGTCATGTGTTGTCAAAGCACCTGACCAGAGACCGAAGATTTCTGATTTGGTTAGGCTTATGGAGAGTGTTGGAAACCGACGAGCCAGTCTTGAGACTAAACCAGAGAAGGAGGCCTCCGAGACTTCGACGCCGAGTGAAACTTGATGAATCTACAAAAAAATGAAGAAACTGTTGATATATGAAGTTTGTATACTCTCTTCTGTTGATCCTCTCTTCTTCGGTTAGAACCGGTTTAATTAAACACATTTCTGGTTAGGGATTCTTGGTTTTTGCAAAATTCAGTATGAATGAATTGAGGAAAACAGAAAAAGAAACATCTCTAGTTTCAGAAACTCATCTAAAACTTCTAGTGATCACATTTTAAATTCAGCTTTTCCTAATGGGCTTCATAGCCCATTTGCCATTATTGTTTCGGCTGCGAGTGAAGATTGTTAGGCTCACTTCTTACTTTACAATATGGTCATTTGAATGGGGGGTGGAATTGTTGACAAAAAAAAAAGAATAGGTTTGGAATTGGACTAATTAATTTGGAAAAAAAATTCAAGCAACTAATTATTTGCATCTCAAGATATATATACTACTTGACTGAGATAACTTTTTTCTGAATCACAAAAAAAATAGATACATTGATTTGTCGTGATAGTGTTTTGGAAGAGGAACATGTAGATGGCATAGATTATAATAGGAAGGAGACGAATAAGGCAAGTTACAACCGTGAATATGATTTGTCTAATTCTTAGAAAACGACTTGTCTTTTGCTCATATACTGCAATAGGGCTTCTTCTCCTCCTTTTCAACTGTGCGAAATTAGAAACCTAAAAGGCCAAAAATTCAAATACATAAATATGTCAATTTTATATAAATCCTCACGTCCCCACGAAATCGTTTGCATCAACATGTTTTTTGTTTACTCCTCCGCTGGTACAATGTCGGCTTGTTTTGGACAATGGTGAAAATTAATTAGACCATTAAGTATAATCTCAGTGTAAGTATTCGAACATAAAAAATAACTGAATGCTTATTTGTTTGAACGAACAAGTAACTTGTGCTTACCAAATACCAAGGCAGCATACACTTTACACTCATATGGCATATCCAAATTTGAACAGATTAATGACATACGTGAAACTACTTGAATACAAATTTAGATTATAGAAATTGATTTTTCCTCACGTTTTATGATATGTTTTAATCTACTTATTTGTGAACCTTGTGAATATTGTAACATCCTCGTTTATGTGAAAAAGTTTAAAATAATTGATTTGATTATTTATGTCACCAACGTGCATTTACTTTTGCGGACGCAGATTTATTTAGAATCTCAAGGTTAAGCGTGTTTAAGCTTGAGTGGTAGAAGAATAGACGACCTAATAGGAAGTCACTTGCGGTATCGTACGAGTGAAAGTAAAACCACAGAGAAAAAGCATGTGGTGATCATGGCAGGGTCATTGAACAAAATCTCTGAACCTCCAAAATATTAACACACCGCATGTCGCAAGGGATGGGTCCACGGGCCGTGAGTGGACGTGAAAAGCTCATTAACCGTGGATGGTCAGAGCGTTACAAGTGCTATCAGAACTGGTTAGCCATTTCGGTTTTGAATCCAGAGGTATCTTGAGACTTGTCGTGGTCCGTAACGAAGATGTTACGCTTTGTGGATCGGGGTGAATTGTGATATCCTAATGCCTAACATATGTAGAAAAGTGTAAGAGAATTGATTCACTACTTATGTCACCAAAGTGTAATTACATTTTAGAATTTTAAAGTTAAACGTGTTTGAACTAGAGTTGGAAAGACAAATGAATTACTTGAAAAGTAATGTAATGATTGCGGGTCACTAAACAAAAATTTTGAACTTCCAAAAAACTAATGCACCCCTGTTCCAGGAGACCATTCCCACGGCCAAATGAACGGGAGTGAAAAGCCCATTAGCCGGAGATGGTCATGGAGTTACTGATATATTTATTTTGTTAAAAAAAAAAAAAATTGACCCAAAAATAAACCTTTTTTTTGTCAGGAAAAAACCCTTCATTTATTTGAAAAATATCATGAGAATGGACATAAAGAGTCAACATCCACTTGCGCCATGTGTTCCTCTTTGCCATTTCTTAAGTCAGAGTCAAAATCTCTTTTACGTGTTCTGTGGTCGACAAAAAGTGTCACAAACGGATGTAATCAAATAAACAACTTCCTTTGCTAAAATGTAATTATAAAAATAGTTAATAGTAAAAGGTCAATTTCATGCCTGTTCCAAAACAACGATTATAGACCAATGGTTCCAGATTTCCTGGTAAAAGCCTTCTTGCCCTATCATCCCCCTATGCTATGAGTTTTCTGTTTCCAAAAAGTTTTTGATTTGTCCTTCCAGTGTGCGTAGCCACAACTAAAATTTAAATGTAGCTAGTCCCTTAAAAGACGGAGTCAAACTAATGAAGTAGTGAACCTATACATTGTACCACACTTAGTAACTCCTTTCGTCTATAGCTCCTTTGGGAACATGAATGGTTATAAAGTATATACATTCAAGAAATGGTTCAAAAGTATTTTTTGTTTCTTCAAAATATCTTGCAATATGGTTTCTTGCTGGATGTAATATGGAAGTCAATGAAACGAACTCCAGATAAATTATTTTGTTTGTTCCTATTACATTGCACAGTAATAATGCATAATACAAAATTTGCATATACAGTTTGAGTTAAAAAAAAAGGAATCCTATCAGATGATACGTATTGAAATAACTATTCATTCAACCATATTACGATTCTCAAATTTTTTACATTAATGATATTTCTCGTGAAGTATAAAGTAACCGAAGCTTTACGGTTCAACTCCGTATTCATGACACCGAATGTAAGGAAACAACAAAGTTGCTAATGAATATGGAGTTATATTAAATGTTGTTTTATCTTTTAAATTTTGTTTTATTTTAAATATCATTTTACATTTTAAAGTCATTATTAAATGTTTTTTCTAATTTTTAGATTTTTTATCTTGTTGATTAACAAAGTTAAATAAAATAATATATTAAATAGGGATAAAATAGAAAAATTAATCATTTTTTATAATTCTTGTATAAAAACGTTAAACAACAAACAGAAGGAAGAATTAAAATAAACAAAGTTGCTAATACATTATTATCTCATTGGAAAATGTGTAGTTTGCCTAATTTTTCGAAAAATAAACATTTGCCATATAAAATTCATTTCTGCGTAGGGGGCTCCTGAAAGTATACAATTATTAATATGAACCATTACGACCCATGGCTACAAATTTGTAGTCATAGCAAGTTCTCAGACATTTTTATTACAAGAAAAACTTAACTCTGATCAGCACTTTCCCGACAAATACGGTTTGTAAACGTTGTTTAGTTTAATTTCATTGTATGTAATAAACTTGCGAATCCAGCAGGATCGTGTTTAACAAATAAAAAAAAGCATTCGATGTACATATATAATGGCCGGCAATAAGATTGTGAGGAAGTATTGGAAAGGAGTTCGTGATTCAGCCATAATTTAATATTTTATTAGTGTAGTGATTATCACACTTTGTCATGTAGTGAAGACAAATCTCGATAAATTAACATGACAAAGTGTGATAATCACTGCTAGCTCACCGCCCACCCCACCTCCATTTCACTTAAAATATTTGCAATTGAAATAATTTATCTCTCGTTATAGAAACGAAATGTGTTACCATCCAAGTGCGGGAGTTCGCAGAGAATAATGACATGATTGTCATCGCTTACGGGAACTCATTTGGACGTGATATATACATGGCCCTAAATGATTCGTTATCTCTTGAGAAAGAAAACTGTCTCTAACAATAAAGGAACTTAAAATGCTGATCGGCGTTTGTAATCACAGTGATATACTCCTAAGATGTTGTACTTTTTATTACAAACACAATATCTAGCTACTATAAATTTTAATTAGATACACTCCTATTTGAAAATTATGTAGAAATGTCAGAATTAACTATCGGTACACGAGGTGCCATGTTAATTATTGGGATGGTAGCTACTAGCTAGGCAATGTCGAGGAATGACCAACTAAATTTTCGTCCCAAAAAATGAAATAAAATAAAATAAAATACATATTGTATAAGTATACATTGGACAAATATGAATATTTATTTCATATATGCATTAACACTGTGAGAATGTTAGAATTTTTTTTTTTCGGTCTGAAAATATTCATTCAACAAAGAGACACACGATTGATACACAAACCGGAGGAAAATAAGATATCCCCAGAAACATAAGTCCAAAGAGAAGCACTTAAAACCCACACCGGGGTGACTTACAAGAACAAAGAACACAAACACATACACTCCTACAAAAATGAAATTACAAAACCCACAATAATAATAGTTCACTAAAGCTTGCACCAGCCTCTGAACGAGATATATCGTTGTCGCCTGCGGCTGACCAAACGATAACTTCAACCTCTACCAACACCGAGAGCACTTCTCTCCACCTCTAAGAAACCAGACTTTATAACTCGGCAAGATAGAACCATTCTTGGAACATACTTTCTTCCGGATACGGCTGCGACACAACTTCATTGCGTCCAAGCAACGCCTCGATAAAAGCCCTATAAAGAACACTCCAATCTCAACAGATCTGGAGATAAACGAGGTCAGACCCAGTAACGACCATACTGAAGCAGTAGCTACAAACAGGAAAGCGTTCACACCCTCATCACACACTGAAATACTACAAGCTTAGGACTAAAAATCAAAAGAGAACCGAATAATTTCCTGATATAGAGGTCAAGAGCCACATGACTATCTAGACTTCACTAAAAACACATAACTAAAAAATCCTCGATTCACTTGCAGGAAACAAAGCCAGAACAGAGCCCACAACCAACAGAGACAAGAGCCATAAGACTCTCTTAACCACCACAACAAAAACGGACTGATTCAGTCCGAGAACCAAGAATGGTCGTTTCACGCGTTTCACGCACCTACACTATGGAAGAAAGGCGGACAGATCTGAGCCATCAGAGAAGGAAGCCACTGGATGGGTAGAGAGAGTCACAGCTGCATCATCACATCTTCAGATCTGGGCCACACACGCCTAAATCGAACCGTAGCTCAACCGGCGAATCGTTGCTTCATCTCACAAACAAAGAGACCGAGAACCATACAAAGAAACAAAATACTAGAACAGGCTCAACGCCGTGGCTCGAGAGCCAACGGACGCTGGCCGAGCAAGAAATCCGGTGAAGTCTTCTTTTTCTTCGAAAGGATAAGAGAGAGTGTTTCAGTGTTTTGGCTCTACTCTGATTCGTCAGAATGTTGAATTTATGATTACAATTCTTTGATTTTTCAAATTAAAGTTTTGAATAATAAGACTACAGTGTGGTAATAAAAACTTTTTAACGTAACATTTTGAGTCATCATGCATGATGCTTTAATATACTCCCTTTGTTAAAACAAAAACAAAATTCTAGATTTAATTTTTGTTCTAAAATAAGAGATTTTAGAATTTTTGGTATTTTATTATTTAATTTTGATAAATTTTATAATTTTAAAAAACATTAATTGAGAATATTTGAATTGATTAGATATTATTTGTTGATAGTTATTGAAAATGTATTGTAAATTAATGAATTTAGTTATAAACATTCATTACATTTTTAATATGTGTGAATATTCTAGAAAATCATTACTATTTCGGAAACAGAAGGAGTATTTTGAAAGACAATAACCAACTAGCTTAATTGAAATAATTGCATAATCATGATATACATTACTTCACTTGCGTCTAATCTCGTGTAAGCCCATTTTGATCGGTCCTTCCTTAGAGGCTAGTATTGACTATTGAGTCAATACATTGAAACCTTATTTTTGATAACTATATCATGTGCGGACTAGCACTGAATATTGGATTTATATGATTTCATGTGTGGACTAACACTGAATATTGAAATTATCCAACACTTGTATGTTTAGTTTTCATGGGTTTTTTTTTTGTTTAGTTTTTTTTTTCTGAACAACTGATTATATTAGAAACTAATGGCCCAACGGGTTAAGACGATTACAACCGGAAAGAAACTCGATAGTAAACCAAAAGACGGGAGTAACTAAAGCATGGGTTTTGTTTAGTTTTCATGCTTTTTGTCATGCTCTCCTTAGCCATCCCTATCCTTTGCCATGCTTTATGTTTAGTTTTCATGGTTTTTTTTTTAACATTGCTTAGTTTTGATGTTTAGACTTGAAAAATACCAGTCTAATTAACTAACACGTCATTTGGTCGATTTTTTTTAAATCAGGTGTTACTGTTATTTTAAAAAGATAGTCTTATATAAGAATTATGAGTAAATAGGTGAGCAGTTATCGTAATTGGTAGATTATGTTCACGTTAACTATGCTAGTATATGATCGACACACTTCCATAGACTATAAATTGATAGTCCACTTTAATTATGGGAAGTCTTATATTACAGAAATTATATCACCTAAACCATTCTTTCTATATGTATTCTCCAACAATTCCAACTAAGGTAAACTAACCCTAATGTGTTCCTAGCCAGTGTTGTTGACACATTTTCCAGAGGTACACTACGTACCTTCAAGCAGAATTATTAGGTCATTATCGAAACTTTTACTATCTGTTTGCAATCTTTTTTCTTCTAATCGACCCATATGCTAGTTAAATCTTTTGGAAAACAATCCCATCAATAATGTTTCGCGTATCTTTTTAAAAGTTAGATTAAGTGTTGGTTATTTCAATTAGAGACAAGCTCATAGTTATCTTATCACAGCTCACAAACCACCCGGCTATTAATGTTACACCGGCTATTATTTTGTGTCTCAAATTATTTTGTTTGTGCGAAACAAAAAAAACATATTTTGTTTTGCAAAAAGAAAAAACTAAATGTATACATTAGTGTTCCTATTTTTGTCCTCTGACAAAGTTTATGGGTTTTGATTTTATGGTCCTTTAAAAAACAAAGACTAAAGAAAAAACTTTTTTTTAAAAGTAAACAGAGGAGCGGACGTCAGCCATCACATGACGGGAGGAAGTGACCAAGTGGACCGAATAGAAGAAAAGGCCTCGAAAACAGAGAACGGTGCCGTTAGCGGACTAACGGAGATAGAGTAGATGAAACGTGGGTCCAACGATGGAGCCGGAGCGTTCCGTCGTCGGTCCAACGAGTGTTCGTGTATTCGGTCGGACAAATGTATCCGTACGGTCTTGTTTTCTTGGTTTCAAAATCGAACTTTTCTTCTTCACGATTCTTAAGGCAATAACCATTGACTCAGCACGACAACATCATCAGTATTTATGTATGTAATACACGTTTTATACTTGCACAGATACAATGACAAACAAATATATTGATAGGTAATAATTGTTCCTAATTTTTTTTTTTTTTTGTCGTAAACAAAAAGCTCTAACTGTGTTATTTTCTTTTAACTAGGTAAGATTCGTTTCGTTCAGAATTAAACTATGGAAATATATATTTGTATTTATATATTAAAGAATAGTATATTATATATGTAAAGCTATAATCAGGGCCGGCTTAGACGGGGAACGAACGGTGCGACCGCCCCAGGCCCAATCTATTGTCCCCTATTTCTTAATAGATAAAGACCCGATTTTTTTAAAAAAATACATGTATTTATAAGAAAAGAGGGAATTGAGTCAACATAAACCATAACAGAAGGCTGATTCCTAACACCTCGTGCCAACTTATCCACCATTGTGTTTTGTGCCCTCGGAATATGTTGAATAGTAAAGAAGTAAAAAATTCCTTACATCACAGAAGCTCTTCCATGTATGTAGTGAACGTCGGCCATTCTGTAGGTTTAGACACCATCTTCACCAGTCGAGAGCAGTCAGTTTCAAACACCATTTATGAGATTTGTAGGGTATTCATGCACTCTATCGCCCATATCAAAGCTTCACATTCAGCATGTACAAGTGATAGACTCTTGCAAATAGCCATTGCACTCATCATAGTATCAATTGATCCACCTTTCTTGTACAAGAATCATGTTCCCTCCATGCCCCATCAATGTAACACTTATCTATCGCCAAAGCATCATGGTTCTCCACAATATGTGGGGGAGCCCGATTTACTAAATTTTTAGTCTGAGATTCAGCCCACAAAACAACTTTCAATTTCCGCAGTCCGGAGAAGATCTAAAGGATCCCTTATCTTAGCATTCAGATTCTTCCAAATATACCATAAAATCCATGGAAAATAGCTCAAATCTAATTCTTTTGGTGTCCGCCAAAAGAGATAGTTCATATTTGTAAAAAGAGATGGGTCGAAAAAATCCTTGGGCATGATGGGATATTAGATAAAGCCCAAATTTGAAGTGTTAATGGACATTCAAAAAACACATGATTAATAGATTCTTCTTCAGGCCCACACATTTGACAGTGCATATCACATTTAATTCCCCGTGATTGAAGATTCCTATACACCAGTAAACAACCAGAAATTATTTGACAAAAAAATGTTTCAATTTTGGTGAGCATCGTACTTCCAAGAATGCGCCAACAATGGTTTTGAATCCGGTCTCATATCCCTATACTGAGTACCCTAATCATGATATAATTTCTCTGTCCGATAGTTTGATTTTACTGTGTATCTACCATGATCCGCAAAATGTCAACCATATGAATCTGGCTTAGGGTGACGAGTAATGGCTAAACTCCGTATAGTATTCACATCGTCCTGATGGACATATGCGTTGAGTAAATCCAGGTTCCAAGAAAGATCAACTGGATTAATTAAATCCTCTAGTGGAGAAGGTATTTACTACGTAAATCTTTTACCAAGAAAAATTCTTTATTATTACAATATAAAGAAGAAGTCTTGTTGCACAAAAAAAAGTCTTAAATATACTCCTTACAAAAAAAGTCTTAAATATACTCTTTCCGTTTCGATTTAATTGTCGTTGTAAGAAAAAAAATCGTTTCAAAAGAAGTGTCGTTTTAGAGTTTCAATGCAAAATTTATTAATAAGAATATCCACTTCATTTTTCTATTGGTTTAAATATGGTTAGAAATATATGTAATTGTATTTTTATTTTGAAAATATACAAATTCAAATGTTTTATTAATGTGTATGCATAAACCTAGATAATTAAAATGAAACGGATAGGGTATTAAAATGATTCACTCTAGCGTCTACGACGTTTAAGAAAATAAAAACGATAAAATCCAAAGGAGGCTACCGCGTATAAAAAATTGCCACGTAAAAATGTGCACATTGTACACTGTGAGATCGAATTTTTATGAACTTATCGTTGCCACAAGAACTTCTCATTGTGTAATGATTATTCTTCCGGTCACCAAAGCATTTTTACCATCTTATATTTATTGCATATTGTATTGGATAGAATATTCTAAATATTTTAAAATTAATTTACACCACCTTCCACTAAAAAAATTACAAACAAGTGGAAATACAATTTTTTTTATGCTTTACTCTATTCATTTTTTAAATGAAGAAAAAATATACTCAACTTTACTCGTCTCTTTTTGAATGAACAATATATTGGAGACGTCATGGTCACTCAATTTTATTCCATATTTTGCTATAATAATAATAATTTATATTATTACTTTTTTACTCTTATTTTCATCATTTCATTCTCTTTCATTTTTCACCTTTTTACTCTAATAAAACCAATCACAATCTATATTACTCATAAAACGAAACTTGATTTGTTGAGAGATGAGAACTTATTATCGTTACTTTTTCCTAATCACCTATGCAAAAAAAAAAAAATTTGTATTTAAGGGAACACTTTACTAAATCAAACAAAAATGCTATGGAATTTCTAAGTGATTACATACATGACTTGGAGTTAACATGCTCATCTAGGGTACCATGCCTAGTTTTGACTGGTGTAGTGTTATACAATAATCTATTTCACGTTTATTGACTCATGATCTCTATGTTTTATAATGTACGATGTTTTAGAAGGTCTATGGTATTTCTATCTCTATGATGGCAGTGTGGAGAGATACAAAATGTAACGGTTAAATCGATTTGTTTTAATATTTTAGATTAATTAACTTTATTTAATATGTTCGACCAACAATATTTTACAGTTTTTAATGAATGGTTAAATCATTTTTAGTTTATACATTTAATAGTGTTTTTCTAAAAAATCTTGATATGTGTGTTTTTATACAAAACACTATACATGATTTGGAAAGTAACATTTTCTATATATTTTTCTTGTTCCATAAAGATAGATTTTCTATTTTATTAACGTACTTCGTATATTTTTGAGAAACATTAATTAGAAATATTTGAATTGATTAAATTTTATTGGTGGATAATTATTTGAAAGTGTATAGAAAAGTTAATAATAAATTAAATTGTAAACATTTATTAAATTATTAATAAACATGAATATTCTAGAAAATCTTGTTTTCGTGGGAACGAAGAGATTATGAAACATATGGCATATTAAACAATGTTTAAAACTAATATTACATGTTGTGGTTCGGAACTAGTGGATTACGAAATTCAGCCCCAAACGCCTTAGTGTTAAAAAATGTTTAAAATCTATACGTAAAAAAAAATCAACAACATTTATCACAACTATATTTTATAGGTTACTTGAAATGAATTTTTAAACAAATTATAATATATAGTAGCTGAAACAGCGAAATATAGTACACTACTGTCCCCATACCGCCATAATGCATATTACTGATGTTGGGAAAACTGTATAGCAGACAAGAAGCAAATAAAAAACTGAAGGGAAAGACAAGACCAACAAACGGCTTCATGGTTCACATACCCTGCAAAGAAAACTTGCTGCTTTCTTTGGCAATATAGCATGGGCTTCCAATATCTTTTGCCCAGTTTTATACTATTATTATATACCTTTATTTACATTTTATATAATCACAGTATAACAGTACGATTAAAACATCACTGTTCACTCTACATACGTAAGTGATTTTAAAACTAATTTAGGTAGATCTATTAAGTCTCAGTACACAGTGCTAAGGAAACTTAAACTAAGACATTGGATTACTCTTCCGAAAAGATCCATGTTTTAAAAAAAAAATTTGTTTCATAAAAGATAGTTTTTTTTTATAACGCCTTGATTTTATTAATATCAACTGAGGTTTAACAAAGTATCAGAATCGAAACATACAACAAATACATTTTTAAGCTGTACATGATAATAGAAAAGTAATAACACGATGCTTCCTAACTCACTCCGCAGAAAAGACTGATTCGCTAACTTTTATATCGTTGTTCTCAGTCTTATATGATCTTGTGTTCAGCTATCTTCCATTGTGATCCAACGCCTTTCATCACTTAATAGACCAAGGAGGCACGATCCATTTGTTACATCGAAACATACAAAAAATACAATTTTTATATTTTCAATGTATGAATTTATGGTAAATTGTAAACTTCAAAAACATAATTGTGTTTATTAAAATTTCATTGGTTCAAAATTATGGAAAGTTAGCTACGTAAAATAATGCATTGTTAATCCAAATTTCATATATTTTCTTAATATGTGTAAGGATTCTAAACATACATTTTGTTTGAAACATAAAGAGTATATAACCATTTAAAACCCGAGAACAAAGAACCGACCATGAAATATTTTTGAATAAATGTTAAAACGTGTCCATCTAATAAAAACTTTTTACACTGATTGTTTCCTTTTTTGAAAAATTGCTTATGATATTTCTTCAGTATCTCTGCAAAAAAAAAATCTATTTTTTATTTGTATTTAATTTATATATCACCAAATTATAACAAATTTAGAGGTATTATATCGCCAATCTCAGTTCCATATAAGTCAATTCGATCAAATACTTATCTAGCTCATGTTCGAATTTTGTGACAAAGCGTGATTTCATATACATGATTACAACATCCAATTAACACTACTTAGCAAATTAGGTGACTTGAATTTTCTGTAAAACTGTGGTCATAACATGCATTTTTAAAGAAAAAACACGCAGGTTTTGCCACCTTTTCGTATGAAATACGAACACTAGTGAGTAGTGACCAATTAAAAGTGTTTCCCGATTGCATCAAAACATCTCAACTAGGATTGGTCAAAGGGTTTTAAACTCAGTTATAATTACTTTTTATTGCAGAATGTAACTCAGTTATAATTACTTTTTATTGCAGAATGTAACTTACGACTAATATCTTTGATATTCGCTACTTAATTTGCCTCTCAAGCCAAATTTAGAAAAACTAGTGAACTGTAAGACCATCTTTATCGCGGGGTTTTAGTGGGTTTTTAGAGTATGGATCCTGCAAAAAAGTTAAGAATCGATCACAAAATATATGAAATAAAGATTGATTTTCGAGTGTTTCATGCATTGTTTGTGGACTCCACTGATACGTGGCGGTCCGAGAATGATTAGTTTTTGAATTTTTTTTTTATATTTCAGATTAAAAAAAAAAAACAAAAAACGTTTTTTAAGAAATCTCCAGGATAATCATGCTCTAAGAGCATCCCCATTGAGGGATCATTCAATGGGTTCACACACATTCCTATATAAAAAAATATTATTATAATTGTGACTTATGAACCTGCCTCCTCCAGTTTCACCGTAGTGAATCGGTTCAAGCACTGTAGCGCAAGCCTCACGACACATGGTGGTCCGCGATTGGTCCAGATATTAATTGTTTTTTTTTTAAAGTAAAACAGAGAAATAAAAACATTAAAATAATAAAAAAAAAGAGGTTTAGAAAAGGTTCACTGATGTGCTTGCTATAAGGCGCTTTGTTTATACTTTATAGTACCCGGTTAAAATTTTGCAGGAAAGAGAGAAAAAATATCGAATTTCAATCACAGTTAAAAAGTAATACAATGATTCCAAAAAATTACAGTACATTTTTTTGGCACAACGTCCTAGGTTGTTGTCTGCCACGTTAGCCACCAGCTGTAACAAAAGAGACTGGTAAAGGTTAAAACAATAAAGAACTGCCCGTAACGGTCTTTGATTTTCACAAGCAACTTGCTATGCCCAAATGACAAAAAGCACACTTGTGGTAAAATATAGGAAAAGAAGAAAGCTTCGTACGGAGGTTTTAGATTAAAGACTTAATCACCTGCCATTAAGTATAATTAAGTATTCTGGTCAAAAGTAGGACTGGCCGTGTCTCGGGTATCACGTGACCTGAATCTCCAATTACGAGACTAATTAAAAAACTGTACATGTTTTTTCTCTCTGTCACCTACCAGGGAAAGGCACGTCCCAGCCGTTGGATCAGCCCAATTTTATGTAACAGATGTCAATATTTCACTCATTGACTTATGCAGTTGTTTTCCCAGGCGATAATCTTGTCAAATTACTTTTTGAATATCGAATTACATATTTTCTAATTTCCTTTTGATTTATTTTTTTAATGTTCATGTTGCCCATTAAGCATTAATATACACATTAAAATACTAAGTAAAAGAAAAATTGATTATACTACTTTCAATTTCAGTTCAATATACGTTCATTTTTAACAAGTACTAGATTCTAACCCGGGTATATTTTTTGTTAAGTTTCTTTGAAAAATTTAATTTTAATTTTTTTAAATTATATTTATGTTTAATTATTAATTTAATTTAATATAATTTTGGTAACTATATTAAATATATCACGTTGCATAACTATACACTTATGGCATTTCATAAATTATTTTTAAACTTTATTCCTAAAGGTTGCAACACATTATATTTACCTAACATAATTAGTTAAGAATATTTGTACCCAAAAAATCCGATTCGGAATCGACCCGAAAATCAAAATCTCATACTCTATTAAACCTGGTATATATATTTGAACGGTTCTTTAAGTGTTACATCCAAAAACCAATATCAAACTCAACCACACCAAAAATCGAACAATTTTTCTAAAAAGGTTTAAATTTTTTAGTTTTTAGTATTTATTCTAATATATATATATATATATATATATGTGTGTGTGTGTGTGTGTGTAAATGGGTTAATATGAACTTCATTAGCTTTAAGTAAAATCACATTTAATAAATATTTTTAAATCAAATAACCTATTTAAAACCCGTTAAACTAAATGAATTGATATGAATATTTCTTTCTATTAAAAATCCAATTAAACCTCATTAAACCCTATTTTTAACATCACGTGCTTTGTTGATTTGAATAAATTAATATTAAACACATAATTTCTCTTCACTGATTACTAAAAGTTATATTAAATTAAATTAATATTAAACACAAATATGATTACAAAAACACAATTTTTTAAAAAAAATTATAAAAAAAGATTAAATCGAAAAATATACTCTCCCTTATTAAAAACCAACTTAAAACCCGTTAAAACCAATTTTAACATCATGTGTTTTGTTAATTGATAAACTTAATGTTTGTGTAAATCATTTAGAATTTAAAATAATTAATATATGGTTGAATAAATCCTAATTTCTTGGGCTGAGATGTAAGTTATGTGGTTGTAGTGTGATAATGATTTTTTTATGAAATATATCAAAGTTGATTAAGTCTAAGATTATATTGTAATAGTTTGTGAAAATAGTATTACTTTAAAAGCAATATTAGGGGTGACAATAAAAAGTGAAACTACTATAAATATTTTATTTTGTATTTCTTAACAAAAATTAAGTGACTACAATAATAATCACATTTTATACTTCTTTGCCAATACTATTAGGAGTAATTAACATATATTTTTAGAAGATATGTCAATAATGTAACTGTATACATAAATCTATTTTATAAAGTAACGTGTTATACCATAAATAAATTAATTTGGTTGAAATACTGACAAAAAGCCAATGTAACCGTATACATGCTAATATCACAATGATATTCGTGTATATAGTGTAATAGATTTTAATTATAATTTTACTATAATAAATTAACATAGATCACCGATCACAATTTGGTATAAACCCAAAAGGAAGGAATAATTGTTATTATATATATAATTGTCAGAAGTGGTGTCGAAAATATTAGAATGGAAGTTATAAAATAGGCATCGATTAATAAAGGATAATTATAGTTGTACAGTTTGTTTAATTTGGTTTATATTTGTTGGACTAAACATATATCAATAGGTCATCTTTCTAATTTAATAGTACTGATTCCCTCTATTTCATAAATTAATAGTTTTAGTAGAAAAATTATTTCATAATAAAAATATTTTTAATATTTCAATACAACTTTTATATTTATTAAATATTATATGACCAATTAAATTGTGTATATTTTTATAATCGGCTGAATTTATATATTAAATGATATTTTTAACAAATAACCATTTTGTTAATTTGATATCTCCATTAGCCCTTGTATATAGCTTAAGAGTTCACTCTTTTTTTTTCACAATGCATGAAAAACATTAAAAATCTAACGAGTTCTATGGAAATATTTACATACAAAAATTCATGTTTATCTAGTAAAAATTGTGCGATTAATTGGAGAAAATATTATTTTACAATATACCCACAAAACAAGTAGTATAGTTAAAGAGCAAAAAAGACCCGGAGTGAACACTTAATCAGCCGTTTCAAGATCCTATAAAATAGTCACTTCTTCTCTCTCTCTATCTTTACTTACATGTGCTCTGCCGCTTTTAAATCTCCATCTTCCTCCCCGTGTCACTCTTTCTCACACTCTTCAAAAAAAACATTTTCTTTCCTCTGCACACTTGAAAATTTCCAGGAATCTTTCCAAGAAAAACCAAGCTGCCTTCTCTCCAAAAGAAGCATCTTCCTCTTTTTTTTTTTCACTCTCGATAACCAGACGGCGTGTTTGTGTTGATTCCATAAGAATAATAACAAAAAGCTCTTTTTCTTTAACTTTTCCGGGAAAATCTTCTCTTTCCCAACGTTTCTATCTAGCAGATTTCTTCTCCTTCTTTGATAAAGCTTTTTGCAGAGAAGCATCAGTCTTGTCTCTCTTGTTCTTCAAGTTTCTTCCTCTTTTCTTTCAAAAGTCCATCTTTATCTTTGTCTCTTCCTTTATCACCTTTTTGCTTACTAATGCTCTCTCTGATATAAACTAAACACACACAACACAGTCTAAGTAACAGAGAGAGATAGAGAGATAAGAAATGGAACCGGAGAAGAATCTTGTTCTCCCCCCGAAGATCAAATTCACCGAGCACAAAACCAACACGACAAGAACCGTACCAGGTTTCAACAACCAGCACAATCAACAGCCAAGGATTATCCGTATATCCGTCACCGACCCAGACGCAACAGACTCCTCAAGCGACGACGAAGAAGAAACACACCAGCGTTTCGCCTCAAAACGCCGTCGTATCAAGAAGTTCGTAAACGAAGTAGTTCTTGATTCTGGTGCTGCTAGTACCGGTTCAAGTACTCAAATCGAACCGAAGAAGAGAAGGAATAGAGCGGTTATCGTCAAACCGGAACCAGCTTCTGCTCCTCCGGAGAAGAAATACCGAGGAGTGAGGCAGCGTCCGTGGGGAAAATGGGCGGCGGAGATAAGAGATCCGCTCCGACGCGTACGCCTCTGGCTCGGGACATTCAACACGGCGGAAGAAGCCGCCTTGGTTTACGACAGCGCCGCCATTCAGCTCCGTGGCCCCGACGCTCTCACTAACTTCTCCGTTCCTCCGCCTTCTTCACCCAAATCTCCGCCGCCGTCACCGGTCAAGAAGAAGAGCAAAATCAAAGACGACGTCGCTTCATCCTCCGTCAGCAGCGACTGCCTCCGCTCTCCGGTGTCTGTTCTCCGATCTCCGTTCACCGTCGACGAAACCTCGGCAGTTATCGTCAGGGAAGAGCCCTCGACGACGACGGCGTCAGAGACTTTCTCCGATTTCTCGGCGCCGTTGTTCGCAGACGATGATTTGTTCGATTTCCGTAGCGACTTTCTCGCCGGGGACTTATTCGGAGAAGATCTCTTCGCAGATGCGTGCACGGGTATGAGCTTTGGATTCGATTTCGGATCCGGATTATCCAGCTGGCACGTGGAAGACCATTTTCAAGATATTGGGGATCTATTCGGGTCGGATCCTCTTGCTGTTTAATAGTATATTTTATTAATAAATAGTTTACCGGCCGTTATTAAACGGGCGGAGAAGTTTTGTACCGGTGAGATATAGCCGTGATGTTTGTTTTATCTTTTTTTTTGGGTACTTTTTGTGGTTATATAAAATGAAATTGTATTAATGTAGTTAATGTTTCAAATGGTAATATTAATTAATTATTTACGTTTAAGTTTAAAAGTCACTCTGTTTACTGGGGAGGAGTTTCTTTGCCCCCACGTGCTGAAAATTCCCTTCATTTTCGTCTTTTTCTACTCCCTCATTTTAAAAGTAAAATTTGTAAAATTTTCTAGATTATGCACACTTATTAAGAATTTAATAAATGTTTATAATTTAATTTATTTTCTTATTTGATTATACACTTTACAATATCTTTCCACCAATGAAATTTAATCAATTCAAATATTCTCAATTAATGTTCTTCAAAAGTATAAAAAAATACCTTAACAATATAAAAAATCTATCTTTGTGGAATAAGTAAAAAATCTAAAACATCTTACTTTCAGGAACGGAGGTAGTATTAATTTTTAGTTTTTGTCGTTGGTGAGATACGTGTGGTCTCACGTGATGGGAACAATTTAAATGTTTTTTGTTTAGTTAATCATCATTTTAGAAAGAAAAAAAACAAAAGCGCTAAGTATACACGGTTAGAAGCTAATTTTTTTATAGAGTTAAAATGTGAATAAGTTGATTTACCAGGTAGATAGACTGAGGCTACTAGGTACGAGGGAAGAGAGAATCTGAGTTTGATTTGAAATGTGAAATGTGGCCACATCAGAGAAACTATGTTTTGGCAGTTTATTGATAAGTCTCATGAGGTTTACCTGAGAGAAAGCAGTGGGAGTAGTTGATTGACTACAACTCTTCAAACGCATTCTACAAGTTTTTACACTCAATTAAATTATCTGTGGGATTATTCATTCTGCCATGTTTTGAAATACAAATTTTTAAAAACTCAGATTTTTCTTTATCATATTTTTGGGTTTATTTGTGGTGTTTCGTGAACTAAATGGTCTTCCTAATAGCTTGCTTGGAATGACTTTAGTCCACGGCAACAAGGGTATATACTGGAGCATGTAGAATTGAGGTTATTATTTTTCTTTAATCAATGCATTGCTGTTCATTACTTTTTGGTGAGTCCAGTCCAATGGATCCTTCTTGTGAGAGAACCTAAGATTATTGTCCCATGATTCTAGATTTCCAACGAAGCAATATTCGGTGTTGGACCTAGACGGATGATGTTCTGCGTCCATCCTGTGGTCATTAGAAGAAAATCTCAAAATAAATATTTAAGAGATTGAAAAACAGAGATGTGCAGGGAAAAAAACTGACGCGTAGGTTAGAGCCGCAACTACTCGAGAAAGAGCAGAGTCATGTCGTTTTCGCTAGATATCCTTTTTTCTTCTGCCCGTAAAAGAGGTTCAGAGGCTACATATCTTTGGCAATTATTTTAAAAATATTGTAAATACAATTTTGAACAGAATTTATAAGAGATTTAATATTTCCGACAATATTCAGAAATAACCATGCAAGTTGCTGATTTTTTCAAGTGTAAGATATACTACATTCGTGAATGTAGTGATTATATTTACGGGCAACTCCATGGGCGATTAGGGTAAACTCCTTCCGCCGTCACCGTTTGGTTGGACCTCACGTCCACCGACAAGAACATCTTCTTTCTTCTTTTCTTTTCCAAAGATGGTGGGCCTTGCTCGGTTAGCATCTTCGTCGAACCCGAATCCAGATCAAGATCCGCCACCGTTCACTGCTCTTGCAGATCCCTTTGCGGTGGTCTTACCTCCAGATTTTCCTGACCCACCGGATTCGTTCTCTTTGCTCCGACGGACTTCATCCCCTGTAACTACAATTCCTCTTCCAAGACTCGTTTTTGCCGCAGCTGACTCAGTTATCGGAGTCTTGTGTTGCAGGTTTGTCAATGAGTTTCTTGTGTTGCTGGGTTTCTCGTCCTCTTATACCGTAGCTAGCTGTGAGAGATGGTATCAGTGCAATATCCTTATACTCTGGCTCTTGTGTAGCCCTTGCCCATCTCTTGTGACTTCACTAGTTCCAGATCTGACCTCTATGACCTGCGCTTCTTCTCCTATAGATGATTCTTGTCAGCGCTCAGATTGGAAAACGTTACGAAGCAGGCTACATTTCTCGTCTCTTGGGACGATGACCGTTCTCCCTTCGGGGAAGATTGATTATGTCTTGTTCTGGTGTGAGTATGGCTCTTGTACCAGTCCTCTTTGGCTACTTTTTGACGGATCTATGTGTTTCAAAGACTCTGAGCACTACTACCGAACTATTCCGCCGATGAACCTCACCTTCGATGACCAACTGACCCATCGCTGTTCACCGCAAACACCGCTTATATCTATTTATTCCGACCACAACGACCAACGGTTCAACTTTGACTCCGGCAAATCTCTATGGTTCCATCACGGTAATGCTGGAATCGACAAGTTTTGCTGGGAATTAGAGTTTGTTCCTTTGGAAATTGGAGTCAAGCTCATCTTACTGTCCACTGGTGTGGAAGAGTCAAGTTCGTTAATGTTCGTTTCATTTCAGGGGGTGACTCTTCTCAGCCCTCTCGCTACGACTATCCAAGCTCAGCAAGTGGAATTTCCATCAAGTGAAGCTTACGTTCTGGGCATAGCTGGATTATCTCATATTGTTACTGTAGTCAATGGGGCTTGTTCACTGATGTCAAGCAAAATTTGTCATCAACCGGTATCTCCAACAAGTACAAATGTTTATGCTCGTCTCATTCAAAGCTCAGCTCGGAGTCATTCGTTGCTAGAAGATAGCAGTCCCGTAGCCTTAATAAAAATGCTACTCAAACCTCCTCATGTCGGCGCCATGAGAGATCATTATCCCTCTTCCTTCTCTTTGCAGGAGTGAACCATTCCACCAAAATTCCTCTCCATGAGAGGTACTCTTCTCTTGGCTACAAAGCTTAGCCAATGAATATCATTGCTTTCCTAATCGTTTGTTATCTTGTGTAATGGTTCGTTTGAGACCGAAAGATACAACGAAACTCATTCCAATAAGTTTCGAGGTCCTGGAGCATTCAACGTCACGAAATACAGTGACTATGGTTTATGAATTCGGTCTTACCGTGAATCTCCTACCGACGCATTTGAGCGGTATCTCATTTTCCCTGTCAATCTCTTCGGAGAATCTATCTGTTTTAACTTATGTTGTTTTTAAATTACATTGTTGTAATCAATGAGGATAGATAATTCCCTCTAACTCTTGTATGTTTGAAGTTTAAGATAATGAAATGGAAGGTCGCACAAAAAAAAAAGATATACTACATTCCAATAATCTAGTGCGTAAGGAAAAAAGAAGAAAATAGGTCCAAATATTTATTACATACACAATTCAAAGATGTACGGGTTGGGTTTATTATAGAATTTAGAACGTATCTACTATTATAAATCTGTAGATACGGAAAATAAGAAGTATTAAATGGCTAGGACCCATTTCCTAAAATATTCATGTGAACTACGTGATTTTTCATGCATACCCATCAATGTTCCACTGTACTATAACTTAAACTCGCATGTTATGTTTTAAAACAAAAACTCTCATTTAAATTTCACAGCTATATAACATCTTTGAATTCTACCGACATGATCAAGAAAAGAGAGTAGATAAGTGATCCAATTGTTAAGAACTAATCAAAGCGTAAATAGAAGTTTGTTTAATCACTCAAAGACAATGCAGTCTTGTGTGGATTCAAATGCTCTGCTGCGCATATCTAAGAGATTGTCACATTTAAACCATTTACATATATTTCGTTATTGAAAAATAAAAATAGTAAAATCACATGACTTACAGTGCCCTTTCCTGATTTTGTAAGGCTTGAATATGGTCATGGGCCAAAGATATGCATGCATATACAATCACACACTATAATATAGTGTCCCCTCATGCAAAGATTTGGTTTGCACAAAATTCCAGAGCTCTTGTAAGATTTATTCCAAAAGATAAATGGGGACCTTTCATGAGATCTTCTCTGCGATTTTCTAATTTAGACTAACTATAGAATAAAAACACATATCATGATAAATCTTTATTTCAGTTTTGGTTATTAGAAAGTTAGAAAACAAACTCATGCAAGAAAAAAAGCAATCCTCGCCGTTCGCATCATGACTTGATCCAACGGTCCATACTGAGAATTAACAACCATGTATTAGCAGTTTAGGCCATCTTTATCCAGGTATTTTAGTGGGATTTTTAGTGCCATGGGTCCCACTAAAATGATAAAACCATCCCTTGTGTTTGCCAAATAAAAACCGTTCTTTGTTTGATTCTTGCACTGTTTGCGGGTTCCAGTGACATGTGGCGGTCTGCAATTGGTTAACCTTTTAATTTTAATTTTTTTTCCGATAAAAAAATAAAAAATAAAAATAAGAATCCCACTTCTGGGTCTGTGGGATAAAAATGTTCTTAGTCACTGTGATGACGCGTCTCAGATATGAAAATGTACGGCTTCAGAATCCCGTGGTCCAGCGAATCTGGACCGTCCGTGGTTTAGCAAAAACATGTTGGGTTGGGTCCTTGGATAAGCTATGTGGAATGGTTGAAATTGAACCAGGTGTCTATTAGATACTTTAGAGCTGGGAACTTGGGAAGTACTCACTAAGCCTATGCCAAATGTGAAGAATTTTGTGAACCGGATCAAACCAGGGTTCTTTTATCTGTACCGGTCCAGGACTGTCCTGGTTAAAGAACACTGTGTCAAATTTTCAACGCTATCTTGACCTCAGTTGACTTTCCCGTATTTGATTTTGACTTCTCATCACTCATTATTCATTCACGTCAATTATCACCAAATTTACAATTATATCCAGAAAGCCTGATGTAGTACATGGTCGCACTTATCTGAATTTAGCAAGAGATGTACCTGCTATTAATTTGATGTATTTTCATTTACCAATATTAACAAAATATTAATGTATACAGTACATGTGAGTATATCCTTGTCTAGCGGAAAACTGAGAAAGATAGTGAAAAATCTAAGATTAATATTAATTTTTGGTTTACACAGTTAAATTTGTGAAACCAAAATCTCAAATCAACTCAATACGCTATACTTACCAAAAGTATTCTTAGAAGAATCATAAAGAAATGATTTAGTTTTTAAACTTTATGACAATATTGTTTCAAAAGAAGTCCATGATATGCAACTCCAAACATTGATTGACTTTGGTCCACCGACATTCAAGATATAAATCAAAACTTTGATATTTATGTATTTGTGTATGTTTGTACATATACACACTGTCTGTATATTCATATAATGATATAAACTGTACAATATCAGATGCGTAAACATATTTAGAATGTATAGTTAGAAAATACATGTGGAATAGAAGGTGAGTGAGACAGTGTCTCATGAAAAGTGGCAGAGACACATTAATAAAGAACATTAAAAGAAGGACCAAATATATTAAATGATGTCTTTTAATTTCATATCTCACGTACCATTCTCGTGCTATTCCCATACACTTAACATGTTTGCTCTGGCTTCTTCCTTTTAATTGACTGAACTAACCTTCCAACTACTTTTTCGGCTATGTTATCTCACATTTCTATTCTTAGTTCCCCTCGCCATAATGCAACAATCTAATTTGAGTTTGAATATGTGTACTATAGGTACCACAACGTTACTACTTTCCTACGTTAAAGTCGGAGCTTAAAAAACATCATAAATAATTAAATATCCCCGGGTTATAAGGTTCGTCTATAACATTTGTCCTGTGAAGGCTTTGACCATCTTTTACGTACTAGTTTTTGTCTTTTTTTTTGGACAACATCGTACTAGTCTATAATTGAAACATCTCGACGTACATGTATATATCTAAATGATCATTCCTATACTAAAATCATAGATAAAATGTACGACTTAACTAACAACATATTACAGCCTTCGATAAATTTAAGCTCGATATCTGCTAAAAGCACCGTTTCAAGTTTGAATCCAGACTTACTAGTTACTACGGAAACAAGAATAGTCTATCGTATCGTATTGTATGATCAGTTAATGAAATACTGTTCTTTTCAAAACGTTTTAATAATGGTTTGAGTATCATGTTGTGTAATGTTTAAAGCCGTTGCCCAAAGACTCAAAGTAAACATTATGGGCTAATAAGAGGCTTTGAATGGCTTTGTCGAATTAACTAAAATGGGCTTCTAGCATACATCAATACCAAAACATGTCCGATTGATAATAGTTGAGTCCAAACAATATATAACTGCTTATATGCATATAATTATAACTGCTTACTTAAAAAACTTAAAAAACAAACACGACAGCAAAGAAGATACAAACAAAATTCCTATTTTGATTATAACTACTTACTAGATTCCAATTTTTTTGGACTACGCAAATATCAACCAAAATTTTGGAAATGAATTATTATATTTTTGAGACAGTTATAACAAACACATATATTTGGTTTATTAAAAATTATAAAAACAAATTTGATCAGTACCAAATAAGTTAAATGACTACGTAATCGATACATTATCAAAAAAATCAATACTATTAAATTAATAACATGTCCAATTGATAATAGTTGAGTCCAACTTTAAAAATACAAGGAAGCAATATATAATTGCTTATATATATGCATGTAATTATAACTGCTTACTTAAAAAAATTTCCGACAGCAAGGAAGCAATATATAACTTCTTATATCCATATAATTGCTTACTTAAAAAAACACGGCAGCAAGGAAGATACAAACAAAATTCCTATTTTGATTATAATTGCTTACTAGATTCCTATTTTTTTGGACTACGCAAATATCAACCAAAATTTTGGAAATGAATTATTATATTTTTGAGATAGTTATAACAAACACATATATTTGTTATATTAATAATTATGAAAACAAATTTGACCAATACCAAATAAGTTAAATGACTACGTAATCGATACATTATCCAAAAATTAAGAAACATTTACACATACATTAAGGGTCTGACTGGTTCAAACGCAGCGGTTGTGGTTGCGGGAGTTTGCGGATGCGGGTGGTTGCGGTTTCTAAAGGTTTTAATAGATTCATACGACTAGTTCTACGGTTAGAAATTTGTGCGTTTGCGAGATACTTATGACTGGTTAACTACCAAATGCAGCATCAGCTAAATAATAAATTGACAATATTTATATTTTATATAATTATAAAAATATCAAAATCATTATATTATAATAAATATAAAAATTATATTTAGAAAGTTATAGTTTTAAAAAAATTCAAATTGTAGAAAATATTTTTATTTTAAAATTTTATAGTATTAATTAAAATATAATAGATATATTTAGTATTTTATAATTCAAATTTAAATTTTTATTGAATATTTTTATTTTTGTATTTATATTGTTTAAAAAAAAGAAAAACAAATTATCCTGCAATCGTCCGCAGCCGCAAACGTTAGCTGGAACCAGCTTTTGAATTTATGAAGTTTAGAGCGGTTTGAAGCGGTTTAGAGCAGTTTGAGTGATTGTTGCAAAACGCAAACAACCGCTACCAACCGCAAAAGCTGTGTTTGCGGGTGGTAGCGGGTAAACTAGTCATACCCTAAGTTTATCAATTAAAAAAGCACATGATGTTAAAATAGAGTTTAACGGGTTTTTAGTCGACTTTTAATAGAAATTGATATTTATATAGACTCATTTAGTTTAATGGTTTTTAAGTAGGTTATTCGATTAAAAATGTTTATTAAATGTGATTTTACTTAAAGTTAACGAAGACCATATTAATTGATTTACATATATGTATATATAGCGGAATATATTAAAAATTAATTTTTTCAAACATTTTTCAAAAAATTGTTCAATTTTCGATGTGGGTTAGGTTTAATATTAGTTTTCGGATATAACACTTTAAGAACCATTTAAGTATATAGGCCATGTTTAATAAAGTACGTGACTTTAATTTTCGAGTCGATTCCAAGTCAGATTTTTTAGGTACAAATATTCTTGACTAATTATGTTATCTAACTATTAAAAAAATATAATATGTTGTAAACTTTAGGAATAAAGTTTAAAAATAATTTTTGAAATGTATATGGCAAAAATGTGTAGTTATGCAACATGACATATTTAATATAATTACCAAAATTAAATTAAATTAATATTTAAAAACAAATATGATTAAAAAACACAAATATAAAGTTAAATTCTTTAAAAAAAATTAAAACAAAAAATATATCCAAAGACGGGTTAGAATATAGTTCAATAATTAGAACATCTCCAACCCCACTTCATAATTTACTGCAAAATGAAGTGGGAAATGGAGTGATGAACAAACAAAAAAGTGATTACTCCATAAATGGAGTAATGGGTTTTTTATTTGTTCTTAACTCCATTTCTCACTATTTTTTGCAGTAAATTATGGAGTGCGGTTGGAGATAGTCTTGAAACCAAGCCATTCACATCATGACATGATCTAACTGTCTCCACTGACCATTAATGACCATGTGTGGGACCCAGTAAGCAGCGAATCTTGACCGTCTACTTGGTGGGCGCCAGGCGTAAATTTGGGCTTTTGTGACCAAGTAAGAATTTTGTTCCGTCTGACTTCATAAGTCACCACCCGTTGACTTCTCTCAACTTAAACGCTTAATTATTTCCATATATTTTTAACCAAAAAAAAAAACCATTACCATTCCATAATATCGTATTCTAATTTTAAGGTAAATTTTCTGAATGTAAAATGTGCCTCATATATATTTTACATTTTTGTTTTGTCTGACTTTTCAGTATTTTACCCACAATTTAAAGATATTGTTCTGAAATTGCCGATTATTAACAGAATAGAAAAAAAAAAATTGCAAAAGACTAGAAATAAACAACAAAGGGAGTATTATTCACGAAGTGATACATAATAGTTTCACACAACTTATTCACTTTCAATATGGAAAACACATACATATATAGATTATTAAGTTTCCGTATTTCATAATTTCACGAAACAAAGACATACTTGGTATATTGCCGTATCTGATCTCCCCTTATCATTTGAGGGAAATAGAGCCAACCACTAGTCACAACCATAAATGTCATTGTAAGCATCCAAGACACCACAGGTCTCACAGTCCATCGCTTCCCGAACTCTGACCTTTTCACCACTATTTCTGTCGCAGTACAGACCCCATTTAACACATAGAATAAAGTGACCCCCCCAGAAGGCGTTTCATGGCCGCTTGTGTAGAAGAATATAAGTTCGTGAAACAGACCAGAGGCGAGGAACGCCGTTGATACTCCGATGAATTTAGACAAACCAGATTTGCTTTTGGATCTTCCCCGCAGAGGAGAGTAGATGCCTGACCGGAGAATAGACGAGACCACTGGATTCCACCGGCGACCCCAGAAGTCTTGAAGAGAGGTGGATAAGTAAGGTTCATCGAACACTGGCTCAAGATCGCACCCAAGAACGATAGTGAGCATAGATTTGAGGAGGGTTAATCCAAGCTCAAATGGCAAGTACATATATAGAGGATATATGCCCCATAACAGAACCGGAGGAAGATTATATTTGTAACCTCGCACATGGAACATAAACAAAACTCCAACTATTGCAACTTTAGCGGCTAAAATCCATTTATGGAAACTAAATTGAGATTTAGGGTTTTGTTCAAGTTTCTTGATGGGAAAGCAAGTGAAGCAGATAAATTGAAAAAGACTTGAAGGACGTGGGGAAAGAGAACCTAAATCAAATGCAAAGAGCATGAGCTTTAAAGTTGCCATCCCTGTGAGGAAAAACATTATGGGGAAAATGAAAAACCAAGAGGAGAAGAGCATTGGAGAAACAAAGAACTGAAGACACACCGGAAGAATAAAGAGTAATCGAGGAACCCCAGCTTTGATTCTAGGTAGTATGTAGTAACAATAACTTACCGAGACTATTGCTGAAACCCACACTAGGGCAAATCTTTTGATTTCTTCCTCCATGTTTCACTTTTTTGTGTGTGTTGCTGGTGATGATCTCTTCCAATTAGCGAGGTTTTATATTGGTTTTTGTGTGTGTTTTAAAGTCGCCGGAATGAGTAGATAATATAGAATCACAAAGCAATATAGAATCTCAAAGCAATAATAAAAAGTCATTCTCTTATTCAATCAAGCAAGCAATGCTTAAACAATTCAATCAAGCTCTCTAAGAATCACACAACGCACACACTCATCATTATCATCGACAACAATATATATAGAGAGCTCTATTTCCTAATCCTGTTAGATAACATATCTAGAAGACTTATCTAAATATATTATAACTTCCAATTCCTCAACATGATAGGATTAGGTTAATTACTTGCTTCTTAAGTTTCCTTCTTCTTCAAGCTTAACTCAACAGATACTATGGATTTAACAGGTAGACAAATGAAGGAACAGGTTTCTTCTACGTTCTCCCTTCTGAGGGTGGCTCTTATGCACGTTCTCCCTTCTGAGGCTATCCAGGGTATGATAGCAAAAATACTTGCATGTATTTCTAGTTTTATTTCATTGTTTCACGAGAAGGTATTATAAATTGCGATAAAAGAAATCAACATACACAACTTGTTTACTTTTAATTTTTCCAATACTGAAAGTACGTACATGTATTTTTTAGTTTTATTTCATAGTTTCACGAGAAGATATATTTGGTAATCTGCTAAGTCAGAGAGTGCTTTGCGACGGAAGAAATTCAAGAACAACAAGGTTCATGCGTTTGTTTATATTTGAGGGAAGTAGAGCCAACCAATTGTCACAGCCATAAAGGTCATCGCTGTTCTCACCGGCCACTGCCATGCAAACTGTGTTCTATTCGCCACCACTTCCGACGCAGTTAAACCCCATAACACGTATAACAAAGTAATCTCCCCTGAGGCGTTACGCGAGATGTATAGAACATTAGAATCTCGTGAAACAGGCCAGCAACGAGAAACATCTTAAAACCCCCCATGAACTTAGCCAACCGGGAGTTGCGTTTGGAGATGCCCCGAGCGTAGACTTTGAGGATCTTGCTTAAGCTTCATCCTAACTTATGCTATACAATTTTGTTTAATTAAATGATGATTTTTTCACCACTTTTTTTTTCACCACTAAATTGATGATATTTGATTAAAGATCAATGAACTAATTTTTGATCGAATCTGATTATGGACAGGACTGGACTGTATGAAAAGAAATCGGTATCACATTATATTAAACAAAATGTGGTTTCAATAGAAAATTAATTAACAATATATATACCATTTTAAGTCTTTATATATTAGTTAAGTTTCATTCCAGTTTTAAATTAGAATAATGGTTATAAAAATCTCGAACTTTAAAATATTGGGCATTTAAAATATGAAGTTTATCTCAATCAATTTAAAACATAAGATTTTATTAAGCTTTGTTTAAATCTTGAGTTTCTGTTGATTAAACCAAAAAGACATGTCGTTCAATATTTTGATAAAAAATTTAAACAGAGTTAATTAATATGTAACTAGGTGCTTTCATGTTTCCTGCACCATATGCAATGATAAAAATTTAAATTTTAAATTATATTTAAAAACAAAATTTTGATTATTCTTTTTATTTCATAATTTTCTTTTCAACATTTTAGTATAAATTTTGATTTAACTAAACATAAAAATAAGATAAAATAAATAATTTTGTTTATTTTAAATTGTATTTAAAATAGATATGTATATATCAAATCAACTTGGATAAAATTAATAAAAAATTGATATAAAAGTTTTATAATTATCAAAGAGTATAACTAAACAATATTTCTAAAAAATTTAGATACGTAAAAGAAGTTAATAATATTACTGATTATTAAAAAAAAAAAAAATTGTAAAAGAATTGAAAACCCCCTTTAGTAATAAAATTGTATAATTATAAAAATATAAATAAAAATAAATAATATTTCAAAATTTGAAAAATATATTATATTTTTATTATTATGTTATTTAATGTTATATTTGAATTGATTTACTTAATGATGATGTATAATTTACTACCATAGTCTAAAAAGTTTACCAAAAATATAAATAAATATTAAATATAATTGTCCATGTCACATTTAGTCATAACCCATATCATCAATTATATTATGTCATGTCATATTTATCTAGTGAAAGTGATTGCAAGAAAAAGACATGTATCAAAATCACTTTGCAAATAGTGTCTATGGGATTAAGTGCAGTTAGATTAAACTGTGTTCGACGAAATAAAGAAAGAAAAAGACACAACTTAACTTAACTACACTTAGAGCATCTCCAAAAGAAACTTTATAACTTCAAATCAAATATAAAGTTTTTGCTCTCCAATTTGAAGTTTTGAGAAGTGAAATTTGAAGTTTTGAGTAGTGAAATTTGAAGTTTTATATTTTTATTTTGATTTTGATCCTTATAATTAATTACAAATCACATTTATGATTCTTAAGTATTTTTTCATTTATTGTTTTAATCCTTAAAATTTTAATACATCATAAATATTTCAAATTTTTATTTTTATAAATTTATTTTTACTTGAAATTAAATAAAAAATTTAAAATAAGATTTATAATATTTTAAAATAAGATTTATAAGAATGTTACAAAAGAGACTTAATTAAAAAATCCTTTTAAAAGATACATGAAGAAATAATTGTTACACAAATTTAAATATTAAAACAACACTAATAGTCTGGTAAATTTTCTCCGGAACCTCCAAAATTTCTAAAATATTATCCAAACAAATTTTGTGTAACCGAAGATGGAGCATTACAGAAATAATATTATGGAATAATGTGGCGTTTTTATTGTTGTTTAATATTTAATTATGTATTTTATTTATAATTATATATATTTAGTGTAAGATTTCATTAATTAGGATTACTTTAATATTTTTATATATGTGCTAGTTATTTATAAAATTTTAGTGTATTTGTATTAATTATAATAAATATAAATATTATAGTGTAAAATACAAATAATTTTAAAGTTAAGTTTGAAGTTTTGTTTTTTGAGAAAAAACACCTTTAAACTTCAAATTTAGAGTTTTGCAAAACTCTAAAATAAAAAATATTTTTAGAGATGCTCCTAGTGCAAGGTTAATTAACCATGTTTAAAATTTTATAAAAGTATTGAATGACGTACCTTTTTGGTTTAGTCAATTAAATTCAATAAATGTTTATGCTTTAAAGTTTAAATTTTCAAAGACAAAGTTAATATTTAAGTGGTAAATTTTTTGAAAGTTTAGAAATTTTATGACTATTTTCCCAATTTTAAGAGTGAGACTTTGATCATACTATTTTAATGCGCATATACAGATATCATTATGAATATTATTACATCGTATAATGAATCGTGGATATATTCAGTGAATGCGGATCATTTAGACACCCTAACAAACAGTGTAATAAGGATTACGTACCTTTGGATTATCATCAGTTGATTCGATTTGATGACTTTTGAAACACATAATCATTATGGGATATGCGATGACAACTTAAAAACACGTAATCTAGGCTTAATTAACACCTGATACCCAAACATACTCTAGAGGTCCATAACATGAGGCAAACATCTTGGTAGAACCCAACATTAAGTGAATCACAATCTACCAATCATTCCGGCCCAAGCTTTCTCGTCGTTTAAAATAGCAATTATCAGTTCTTCAATAAACTTATACATGTCTACTGATGCATATAATAATGCATTATCACTTATCAATTATCAAGTTCACGATAATTTATTTCTCATATATAACAGACGTTTCTTTGTTTTCCAAAAACTATTTCCGACCTGTCTCTTTCACGCGATTTTAATGGATGCTCGCTTTTTGACTCAACTGGCTTTTTTTTGTCTGCTTGCTAACCAAGAAACAACCAATAGTGTGTTCATGAGAGTAATCCTATGTTTGAAATAATGGATATCTTATTTTCTTTCTTGTGAAACAAGCGACGCTTATGTCTCCCGTTTCCTCAATACAAATCCTTTAATTAGTGCCTTACCAGAGCATAATTCTGAAAGCTATGTATCACCACCATTCGTTAGTGTGTAACTTACATTTCTGATACATGTATTGTCCTAATCAATTTGGTACAATAATTTCTTTTCTTTTTTTGGTAAACATAATATATATATTTTGTTAAGTTCATACATCCAGTTTTGAAACCACTGCCCACTAGTTCTATGTAGACATTATGGGATGATAAAGAAAAAGACTTCGAGCAAAATGTTTAACTGAGCTTAAAAGTAATAAGCTAAATTGTTCACCCTGAAAGAAAATTTTGAGAAATTTCGGAGTGCGAAGTTCTTGGTGGAGATTTTTGAAGTTTGAGTAGAGACATCTGAGTTGATACGTTTACCTTTGTTTCATATGAAGTTATTCTCTAAAATATTTTCACCATATTATTTATATGTACTAAAGGAAGATATATATACAGTATTTTTTTTTTGTGCAACATATATAGGGATGTTAACTACAGGGTTAGGGCTCAGCCCTATTTTGTTTATTATAAGCCCAGTCCTATTTTAACCCAACCCTATTTTGATCCTATTATAATCAAGGGTTAGGGCTGGTACCAGGGTTAACTCATTTAATTGAAAAAAATATTTCATTTATTTTTGTTCTTAAATTTTAAAGATAAAACTAGAAAAATTAAGATATAATATGATTCTTTCCTCCAATTTGTTGAGCATCAAAATCAAAAGTTTTCCTCCCAAAATCGCAAAATCGAGTTTTTGCTCCACAACTAAGAATAAAATTTTTCCGTCAAAAAAAAA